>NW_017195269.1:0-20491 GCF_001704415.2 Capra hircus
TCCCCATGCGAGATGCTCGGGGGCCTCTCGCGGATTCCTCTCCCGTCGAAGCTGCGGGCCTAAGACCTTGTGTGGAGTCGGTGCCGGAACCTGAGGATTCCTCTCCAGTGCTGACATGGATCCTTGGGGTACTTCTGGAGTCTCCCCAGGGGAGTCAGTCCTCGTCTCGAGTGGGGCATGCAGTGCCCTTTCCTCCCGAGCTGTAGCAGCAGTGTCGCACTCTTCCTTCGCGTGGATCAAGGGCAATCTGGGCTTTCCCTCGAGCTTTCCACGAGGCTTTCCCACGAGGCTTTCCCACAGGGCTGTCCCACGTGCCACCTGTGGTGAGAGTCGATCCTCGCGATTGAAAGTCGAGGCAGTGCAGGGAAAACAGGTTTCCCTGGAATGACTGAGACATGTGGGCGGACTCTGGGAATGTGGCACAACCCTGGAGTTCCTCTCGCCTTTCCTGTGGAGAGCGCCTCCTCTTGAGATGCGACGGGAATGCCTGGGAATTCTTTCCCGACCACGCAGGGAAAGGATCCCCTCCTCTCGAGCTAGGAGGCGGAAACGGGTCTCTGCTGGATGTGGCGGGACTCTCGTGCTTCCTCTCGAGTGGAGTCGGTTTGTCGAGGAACTTCTTGAGTTGCAGCAAAGGGTGAAGGACCCTTTGGAAGTTCCAGAGTTTAGATGTGATTAGCCTCAAGACGCCTCAGTGGAAATGGCGCCTCATCTCGCCTGGAGGGGAGAACCTCCTGGATTTTCTCGAGTTGCGGCAGGTGCTCTCGACTTACGACGGGACCTCAGGGACCCGCTCTGGTGGCCTCAGGAAAGGCCAGTCCCCATGCGAGATGCTCGGGGGCCTCTCGGATTCCTCTCCCGTCGATGCGGGCCTAAGACCTTGTGTGGAGTCCGGTGCCGGAACCTGAGGATTCCTCTCCAGTGCTGACATGGATCTTGGGGTACTTCTGGAGTCTCCCCAGGGGAGTCAGTCCTCGTCTCGAGTGGGGGCATGCACGTGCCGCTTTCCTCCCAGCTGTAGCAGCAGTGTCGCGCTTCCCTTCGCGTGGATCAAGGGATCTGGGCTTTCCCTCGAGGCTTTCCCACGAGTTTTCCCACGAGCTTTCCCACAGGGCTGTCCCACGCCACCTTGGTGTGTCGATCCTCGACTTGAAAGTCGAGGCAGTGCAGGGAAAACAGTTTCCCTGGAATGGACTGAGACTTCTGGGGACTCTGGGAATATTGACATGACCCTGGAGTTCCTCTCGACTTTCCTGTGGAGAGCGCCTCCTCTTGAGATGCGAGCGGAACGCGGGAATTTTTTTCCGACCACGCAGGGAAAGGATCCCTCCTCTCGAGCTAGGAGGCGGAAACGGGTCTCCGCTGGATGTGGGCGGGACTCTCGTGCTTCCTCTCGAGTGGAGACCGGTCGAGGAACTTCTTGAGTTGCAGTAAAGGGTGTGAAGGACCCTTTGGAAGTTCCAGAGTTTAGGTGTGATTAGCCTCAGACGCCTCAGCGGAAATGGGCCTCATCTCGCCTGGAGGGAGAACCTCCTGGATTTTCTCGAGTTGCGGCAGGTGCTCTCGACTTACGACGGGGACCTCAGGGACCCGCTCTGGTGGCCTCAGGAAAGGCCAGTCCCCATGCCGATGCTCGGGCCTCTCGGGATTCCTCTCCCGTCGATGCAGGGCCTAAGACCTTGTGTGGAGTCGGTGCCGGAACCTGAGGATTCCTCTCCAGTGCTGACATGGATCTTGGGGTACTTCTGGAGTCTCCCCAGGGAGTCAGTCCTCGTCTCGAGTGGGGGCATGCACGTGCACTTTCCTCCGAGCTGTAGCAGCAGTGTCGCGCTTCCTTCGCGTGGATCAAGGGATCTGTGGCTTTCCCAAGGCTTTCCCACGAGGCTTTCCCACAGGCTGTCCCACGTGCCACCGTGGTGTGAGTCGATCCCGGCTGAAAGTCGGACAGTGCAAGGAAAACAGGTTTCCCTGGAATGACTGAGACATCTGGGGGACTCTGGGAATGGTGGCACAACCCTGGAGTTCTCTCGACTTTCCTGTGGAGAGCGCCTCCTCTTGAGATGCGACGGGAACGGCCGGGAATTCTTTCCCGACCATGCAGGGAAAGGATCCCTCCTCTCGAGCTAGGGAGGCGGAAACGGTCTCTGCTGGATGTGGGCGGAATCTCGTGCTTCCTCTCGAGTGGAGACCGGTTTGTCGAGGAACTTCTTGAGTTGCAGAAAGGAGTGGAAGGACCTTTGGAAGTTCCAGAGTTTAGATGCGATTAGCCTCCAGACGCCTCAGCGGAAATGGCCTCATCTCGCCTGGAGGGAGAACCTCCTGGATTTCTCGGAGTTGCGGCAGGTGCTCTCGACTTACGACTGGACCTCAGGGACCCGCTCTGGTGGCCTCAGGAAAGGCCAGTCCCCATGCGAGTTGCTCGGGGCCTCTCGGATTCCTCTCCCGTCGAATGCCGGGGCCTAAGACCTTGTGTGGAAGTCGGTGCCGGAACCTGAGGATTCCTCTCCAGTGCTGACATGATCTTGGGGTACTTCTGGAGTCTCCCCAGGGGAGTCAGTCCTCGTCTCGAGTGGGGGCATGCACAGTGCGCTTTCCTCACCGAGCTGTAGCAGCAGTGTCGACGCTTCCCTTCGCGTGGATCAAGGATCAGGGCTTTCCTCGAGGCTTCCCATGAGCTTCCCACGAGGCTTTCCCACAGGGCTGTCCCACGTGCCACGTGGTGTGAGTCGATCCTCCGGCTGAAAGTCGAGGCAGTGCAGGGAAAACAGGTTTCCCTGGAATGGACTGAGACATCTGGGGGACTCTGGGAATGGTGGCACGACCCTGGAGTTCCTCTCGCCTTTCCTGTGGAGAGCGCCTCCTACTTGAGATGCGACGGGAAGGCCGGGAATTCTTTCCCGACCACGCAGGGAAAGGATCCCCTCTCTCGAGCTAGGAGCGGAAACGGGCTCCTCTGGATGTGGGCGGGACTCTCGTGCTTCCTCTGAGTGGAGACGGGTATGTCGGGGAACTTCTTGAGTTGCAGCAAGGGTGTGAAGGACCCTTTGGAAGTTCCAGATGTTAGATGTGATTAGCCTCGAGACGCCTCAGCGGAAATGGGCCTCATCTCGCATGGAGGGAGAACCTCCTGGATTTTCTCGAGTTGCGGCAGTGCTCTCGACTTACGACGGGACCATCAGGGACCCGCTCTGGTGGCCTCAGGAAAGGCCAGTCCCCATGCGAGTGTCTCGGGGGCCTCTCGGGATTCCTCTCCGTCGATGCCGGGGCCTAAGACCTTGTGTGGAGTCGGTGCCGGAACCTGAGGATTCCTCTCCAGTGCTGACATGGATCTTGGGGTACTTCTGGAGTCTCCCCAGGGAGTCAGTCCTCGTCTCGAGTGGGGGCATGCACGTGCCTTTCCTCCGAGCTGTAGCAGCAGTGTCACACTTCCCTTCGCGTGGATCAAGGGATCTGTGGCTTTCCCTCGAGGCTTTCCAAGAGCTTTCCCACGAGCTTTCCCACAGGGCTGTCCCACGTGCCACCGTGGTGTGAGTCGATCCTCGGCTGAAAGTCGAGGCAGTGCAGGGAAAACAGGTTTCCCTGGAATGGACTGAGACATCTGGGGGACTCTGGGAATGTGGCACGACCCTGGAGTTCCTCTCGCCTTTCCTGTGGAGAGCGCCTCCTCTTGAGATGCGACGGAACGCCGGGGAATTCTTTCCCGACCACGGCAGGGAAAGGATCCCTCCTCTCGAGCTAGGAGGCGGAAACGGGCTCCTGCTGGATGTGGCGGGACTCTCGTGCTTCCTCTCGAGTGGAACCGGTATGTCGAGGAACTTCTTGAGTTGCAGCAAAGGGTGTGAAGGACCCTTTGGAAGTTCCAGATGTTAGATGTGATTAGCCTCCAGACGCCTCACGGAAATGGGCCTCATCTCGCCTGGAGGGGAGAACCTCCTGGATTTCTCGGAGTTGCGGCAGGTGCTCTCGACTTACGACGGGACCTCAGGACCCCGCTCTGGGTGGCCTCAGGAAAGGCCAGTCCCCATGCGAATTGCTCGGGGGCCTCTCGGGATTCCTCTTCCCTCCGTCGATGCGGGGCCTAAAGACCTTGTGTGGAGTCGGTGCCTGGAACCTGAGGATTCTCTTCCAGTGCTGACATGGATCTTGGGGTATCTTCTGGAGTCTCCCAGGGGAGTCAGTCCTCGTCTCGAGTGGGGGGCATGCACGTTGCGCTTTCCTCCGAGCTGTAGCAGCAGTGTCGCGCTTCCTTCGCGTGGATCAAGGATCTGTGGCTTTCCCTCGAGCTTTCCCACGAGGCTTTCCCACGAGGCTTTCCCACAGGCTGTCCCACGTGCCACCCGTGGTGTGAGTCGATCCTCGGCTGAAAGTCGAGGCACAGTGCAGGGAAAACAGGTTTCCCTGGAATGGACTGAGACATCTGGGGGACTCTGGGAATGTGGCACACCCTGGAGTTCCTCTCGCCATTCCGTGGGAGAGCGCCTTCCTCTTGAGATGCCGAACGGAACGGCCGGGAATTCTTTCCCGACCAGCAGGGAAAGGATCCTACTCTCGAGCTAGGAGGCGGAAACGGGGTCCTCTCTGGATGTGGGCGGGACTTCTCGTGCTTCCTCTCGAGTCGAGGACGGTATTGTCGGAGGAATCTTCCTTGAGTTGCAGCAAAGGGTGTGAAGGACCCTTTGGAAAGTTCCAGAGTGTAGAGTGTGATTAGCCTCCGAGACGCCTCAGCGGAAATGGGCCTCATCTCGCCTGGAGGGGAGAACTCCTGATTTTCTCGAGTTGCGGCAGGTGCTCTCGACTTAACGACTGGACCTCAGGGACCCGCTCTGGTGGCCTCAGGAAAGGCCAGTCCCCATGCGAGTATGCTCGGGGCCTCTCGGGATTCCTCTCCCCGTCGATGCCGGGGCCTAAGACCTTGTGTGGAGTCGGTGCCGGAACCTGAGGATTCCTCTCCAGTGCTGACATGGATCTTGGGGTACTTCTGGAGTCTCCCCAGGGGAGTCAGTCCTCGTCTCGAGTGGGGGCATGCAAGTGCGACTTCCTCCCGAGCTGTAGCAGCAGTGTCACGCTTCCCTTCGCGTGGATCAAGGGATCATGTGGCTTTCCCACGAGGCTTCCCATAGGCTTTCCCACGAGGCTTCCCACAGGGCTGTCCCACGTGCCACCGTGGTGTGAGTCGATCCTCGGCTTGAAAAGTCGAGGCAGTGCAGGGAAAACAGGTTTCCCTGGAATGGACTGAGACATCTGGGGACTCTGGAATGGTGGCACGACCCTGGAGTTCCTCTCGCCTTTCCCTGTGGAGAGCGCCTCCTCTTGAGATGCGAGCGGAACGCCGGGAATTCTTTCCCGACCACGCAGGGAAAGGATCCCTCTCTCGAGCTAGGAGGCGGAAACGGGCTCCTGCTGGATGTGGGCGGAATCTCTGTGCTCCTCTCGAGGGAGACCGGTATTGTCGAGGAACTTCTTGAGTTGCATCAAGGGTGTGAAGGACCCTTTGGAAGTTCCAGAGTGTTAGGTGTGATTAGCCTCAGGACGCCTCAGCGGAAATGGCCTCATCTCGCCTGGAGGGGAGAACCTCCTGGATTATTCTTCGAGTTGCGGCAGGTGCTCTCGACTTACGACGGGACTCAGGGACCCGCTCTGGTGGCCTCAGGAAAGGCCAGTCCCATTGCGAGTTGCTCGGGGCCCTCTCGGGATTCCTCTCCCGTCGATGCGGGCCTAAGATCTTGTGTGAGTCGGTGCCGGAACCTGAGGATTCCTCTCGCAGTGCTGACATGGATCTTGGGTACTTCTGGAGTCTCCCCAGGGGAGTCAGTCCTCGTCCTCGATGGGGGCATGCACGGTGCGCTTTCCTCCCGAGCTGTAGCAGCAGTGTCGCACTTCCCTTCGCGTGGATCAAGGGATCTAGTGGCTTTCCCTCGAGGCTTTCCCACGAGGCTTTCCCACGAGCTTTCCCACAGGGCTGTCCCACGTGCCACCTGTGGTGTGAGTCGATCCTCGGACTTGAAAGTCGAGGCAGTGCAGGGAAAACAGGTTTCCCTGGAATGGACTGAGACATTCTGGGGACTCTGGGAATGGTGGACACAACCTGGAGTTCCTCTCGCTTCCTGTGGAGAGCGCCTCCTCTTGAGATGCGAAGGAACGCCGGAATTCTTTCCCGACCACGCAGGGAAAGGATCCCTACTCTCGAGCTAGGAGGCGGAAACGGGTCTCTGCTGGATGTGGCGGGAATCTCGTGCTTCTCTCGAGTGGAGACCGTTTGTCGAGGAACTTCTTGAGTTGCAGTAAAGGTGTGAAGACCCTTTGGAAGTTCCAGAGTTAGTGCGATTAGCCTCCAGACGCCTCAGCGGAAATGGCCTCATCTCGCCTGGAGGGAGAACCTCCTGGATTTTCTCGAGTTGCGGCAGGTGCTCTCGACTTACGACGGGACCTCAGGGACCCGCTCTGGTGGCCTCAGGAAAGGCCAGTCCCATGCGAGTGCTCGGGGCCTCTCGGGATTCTCTCCCGTCGATGCGGGGCCTAAGACTGTGTGGATCGGTGCCGGAACCTGAGGATTCCTCTCCAGTGCTGACATGGATCTTGGGTACTTCTGGAGTCTCCCAGGGGAGTCAGTCCTCGTCTCGAGTGGGGGCATGCACGTGCGCTTTCCTCCGAGCTGTAGCAGCAGTGTCGCGCTTCCCTTCGCGTGGATCAAGGGATCTGTGGCTTTCCTCGATCCAAGGCTTTCCCACGAGGCTTTCCCACAGGCTGTCCCACGTGCCACGTGTGTGAGTCGATCCTCGGCTTGAAAGTCGAGGCAGTGCAGGGAAAACAGGTTTCCCTGGAATGGACTGAGACATCTGGGGGACTCTGGGAATGTGGCACGACCCTGGAGTTCCTCTCGCCTTTCCTGTGGAGAGCGCCTCCTCTTGAGATGCGACGGAAGGCGGGAATTCTTTCCCGACCACGCAGGGAAAGGATCCCTCCTCTCGAGCTAGGAGGCGGAAACGGGGCTCCTCTGGATGTGGGCGGGACTCTCGTGCTTCCTCTCGAGTCGGAGTCGGTTTGTCGAGGAACTTCTTGAGTTGCAGTAAGGTGTGAAGGACCCTTTGGAAGTTCAGAGTTAGGTGTGATTAGCCTCAAGACGCCTCAGTGGAAATGGGCCTCATCTCGCTGGAGGGGAGAACCTCCTGGATTTTCTCGAGTTGCGGCAGGTGCTCTCGACTTACGACGGGGACCTCAGGGACCCGCTCTGGTGGCCTCAGGAAAGGCCAGTCCCTTGCGAGTTGCTCGGGGCCTCTCGGGTTTCCTCCCGTCGATGCGGGCCTAAACCTTGTGTGGAGTCGGTGCCGGAACCTGAGGATTCCTCTCCAGTGCTGACATGGATCTTGGGTACTTCTGGAGTCTCCCCAGGGAGTCAGTCCTCGTCTCGAGTGGGGCATGCACGTGCCTTTCCTCCGAGCTGTAGCAGCAGTGTCGCGCTTCCTTCGCGTGGATCAAGGATCTGGGCTTCCCTCGAGGCTTTCCCACAGCTTTCCCACGAGGCTTTCCCACAGGGGCTGTCCCACGTGCCACCGTGGTGTGAGTCCGATCCTCGGCTTGAAAGTCGAGGCAGTGCAGGGAAAACAGGTTTCCCTGGAATGGACTGAGACATTCTGGGACTCTGGAATGTGCACAACCCTGGAGTTCCTCTCGCCTTTCCTGTGGAGAGCGCCTCCTCTTGAGATGCGACGGAAGCCGGGAATTCTTTCCGACCACGCAGGGAAAGGATCCCCTCTCGAGCTAGAGGCGGAAACGGGTCTCTGCTGGATGTGGGCGGGATCTCGTGCTTCCTCTCGAGTGGAGACGGTTTGTCGAGGAACTTCTTGAGTTGCAGTAAAGGAGTGAAGACCCTTTGGAAGTTCCAGATGTTAGATGTGATTAGCCTCCAGACGCCTCAGTGGAAATGGGCCTCATCTCGCCTGGAGGGAGAACCTCCTGGATTTTCTCGAGTTGCGGCAGGTGCTCTCGACTTACGACGGGACCTCAGGGACCCGCTCTGGTGGCCTCAGGAAAGGCCAGTCCCCATGCGAGATGCTCGGGGCCTCTCGGGATTCCTCTCCGTCGAAGCCGGGCCTAAGACCTTGTGTGGAATCGGTGCCGGAACCTGAGATTCCTCTCAGTGCTGACATGGATCTTGGGTACTTCTGGAGTCTCCCCAGGGGAGTCAGTCCTCGTCTCGAGTGGGGGCATGCACGTGCGCTTTCCTCCCGAGCTGTAGCAGCAGTGTCACGCTTCCCTTCGGCGTGGATCAAGGGATCTGGGCTTTCCCTCGAGGCTTTCCCACGAGGCTTTCCCACGAGGCTTCCCAGGGCTGTCCCACGTGCCACCGTGGTGTGAGTCGATCCTCGGACTTGAAAGTCGAGGCATGCAGGGAAAACAGGTTTCCCTGGAATGGACTGAGACATCTGGGACTCTGGGAAATGTGGCACATGACCCTGGAGTTCTCTCGACCTTTCCTGTGGAGAGCGCCTCCTCTTGAGATGCGACGGGAACAGCCGGGAATTCTTTTCCCGACCACGGCAGGGAAAGGATCCCTCCTCTCGAGCTAGGAGGCGGAAACGGGGTCTCTGCTGATTGGGCGGGACTCTCGTGCTTCCTCTCGAGTGGAGACGGGTTTGTCGGAGGAACTTCTTGAGTTGCAGTAAGGGTTGAAGGACCCTTTGGAAGTTCCAGAGTTTAGATGTGATTAGCCTCAAGACGCCTCAGCTGGAAATGGGCCTCATCTCGCCTGGAGGGAGAACCTCCTGGATTTTCTCGAGTTTGCGGCAGGTGCTCTCGACTTACGACGGGACCTCAGGGACCCGCTCTGGTGGCTCAGGAAAGGCCAGTCCCCATTGGCGAGATTGCTCGGGGCCTCTCGGGGATTCCTCTCCCGTCGATAGCCGGGCCTAAGACTTGTGTGGAATCGTGCCGGAACCTGAGGATTCCTCTCCAGTGCTGACATGGATCTTGGGGTACTTCTGGAGTCTCCCCAGGGGAGTCAGTCCTCGTCTCGAGTGGGGCATGCACGGTGCACTTTCCCTCCGAGCTGTAGCAGCAGTGTCAGCGCTTCCTTCGCGTGGATCAAGGATCTGGGCTTGCCCTCGAGGCTTTCCCACGAGGCTTTCCCACGAGGCTTTCCACAGGGCTGTCCACGTGCCACCTGTGGTGTGAGTCGATCCTCGGCTTGAAAGTCGAGGACAGTGCAGGGAAACAGGTTTCCCTGGAATGGACTGAGACATCTGGGGACTCTGGGAATGTGGACACACCTGGAGTTCCTCTCGACCTTTCCTGTGGAGAGCGCCTCCTCTTGAGATGCGACGGGAACGCCGGGAATTCTTTTCCCGACCAGGCAGGGAAAGGATCCCTCCTCTCGAGCTAGGAGGCGGAAACGGGGTCTCCTGCTGGATGTGGGCGGGACTCTCGTGCTTCCTCTCGAGTGGAGACGGTATTGTCGGAGGAACTTGCTTGAGTGTGCAGTCAAGGGTGTGAAGGACCCTTTGGAAGTTCCAGAGTTTAGGATGTGATTAGCCTCAGGACGCCTCAGCGGAAATGGCCTCATCTCGCCTGGAGGGGAGAACCTCCTGGATTTTCTCGAGTTGCGGCAGGTTGCTCTCGACTTACGACGGGAACCTCAGGGACCCGCTGCTGGTGGCGTCCAGGAAAGGCCAGTCCCCATGCGAGTTGCTCGAGGCCTCTCGGGATTCCTCTCCCGTCGATGCAGGGGCCTAAGATCCTTGTGTGGAAGTCGGTGCCGGAACCTGAGGATTCCTCTCCAGTGCTGACATGGATCTTGGGGTACTTCTGGAGTCTCCCCAGGGGAGTCAGTCCTCGTCTCGAGTGGGGGCATGCACGGTGCACTTTCCTCACCGAGCTGTAGACAGCAGTGTCAGCGCTTCCCTTCGCGTGGATCAAGGGATCTGTGGCTTTCCCGACTTCCAGAGGCTTTCCCACGAGGCTTTCCCACAGGGCTGTCCCACGTGCCACCGGTGGTGTGAGTCCGATCCTCGGCTTGAAAGTCGAGGCAGTGCAGGGAAAACAGGTTTCCCTGGAATGGACTGAGACATCTGGGGACTCTGGGAATGGTGGCACAGACCCTGGGAGTTCCTCTCGCCTTTCCTGTGGAGAGCGCCTCCTCTTGAGATGCGACGGGAACGCCGGGAATTCTTTCCCGACACGGCAGGGAAAGGAGTCCTACCTCTCGAGCTAGGAGGCGGAAACGGGTCTCTGCTGGATGTGGGCGGACTCTCGTGCTTCCTCTCGAGTGGAGACGGTTATGTCGGGGAACTTCTTGAGTTGCAGCAAGGGTGTGAAGGACCCTTTTGGAAGTTCCAGAGTTTAGGTGTGATTAGCCTCCAGGACGCCTCAGTCGGAAATGGCCTCATCTCGCCTGGAGGGGAGAACCTCCTGGATTTTCTCGAGTTGCGGCAGGTGCTCTCGACTTACGACTGGGACCTCAGGGACCCGCTCTGGTGGCCTCAGGAAAGGCCAGTCCCATGCGAGTTGCTCGGGGGCCTCTCGGATTCCTCTCCCGTCGATGCGGGGGCCTAAGACCTTGTGTGGAGTCAGGTGCCGGAACCTGAGGATTCCTCTCCAGTGCTGACATGGATCTTGGGGTACTTCTGGAGTCTCCCCAGGGAGTCAGTCCTCGTCTCGAGTGGGGGCATGCACGTGCGCTTTCCTCCCGAGCTGTAGCAGCAGTGTCAGCGCTTTCCTTCGCGTGGATCAAGGGATCTGGGGCTTTCCCTCGAGGCTTTCCCATGAGGCTTTCCCACGAGGCTTTCCCACAGGGCTGTCCCACGTGCCACCGTGGTGTGAGTCGATCCTCGGCTTGAAAAGTCGAGGCAAGTGCAGGGAAAACAGGTTTCCCTGGAATGGACTGAGACATCTGGGGGACTCTGGGAATGTTGGCAACGACCCTGGAGTTCCTCTCGCCTTCCTGTGGAGAGCGCCTCCTCTTGAGATGCGACGGGAACGCCGGGAATTCTTTCCGACCAGGCAGGGAAAGGATCCCTCCTCTCGAGCTAGGAGGCGGAAACGGGGTCTCCTGCTGGATGTGGGCGGGACTCTCGTGCTTCCTCTCGAGTGGAGACGGGTTATGTCGGAGAACTTCTTGAGTTGCAGCAAGGGTGTGAAGGACCCTTTGGAAGTTCCAGAGTTTAGGTGTGATTAGCCTCAGACGCCTCAGCGGAAATGGGCCTCATCTCGCCTGGAGGGGAGAACCTCCTGGATTTTCTCGAGTTGCGGCAGGTGCTCTCGACTTACGACGGGAACTCAGGGACCCGCTGTGGTGGCGTCAGGAAAGGCCAGTCCCCATGCGAGTTGCTCGAGGCCCTCTCGGGATTCCTCTCCCGTCGATGCAGGGGCCTAAGATCTTGTGTGGAGTCGGTGCCGGAACCTGAGGATTCCTCTCCAGTGCTGACATGGATCTTGGGGTACTTCTGGAGTCTCCCCAGGGGAGTCAGTCCTCGTCTCGAGTGGGGGCATGCACGTGCACTTTCCTACCGAGCTGTAGCAGCAGTGTCGCGCTTCCCTTCGTGTGGATCAAGGGATCTGTCGGCTTTCCCATCGAGGCTTTCCCACGAGGCTTTCCCACAGGCTGTCCCACGTGCCACCGTGGTGTGAGTCCAACCTCGGCTTAGAAAGTCGAGACAGTGCAGGGAAAACAGGTTTCCCTGGAATGGACTGAGACATCTGGGGGACTCTGGGAATGGTGGCACAACCCTGGAGTTCCTCTCGACATTCCTGTGGAGAGCGCCTCCTCTTGAGATGCGAAGGGAACGCCGGGAATTCTTTCCCGACCACGCAGGGAAAGGATCCCTACTCTCGAGCTAGGAGGCGGAAACGGGTCTCTGCTGGATGTGGGCGGGAATCTCGTGCTTCCTCTCGAGTGGAGACCGGTTTGTCGAGGAACTTCTTGAGTTGCAGTAAAGGAGTGAAGACCCTTTGGAAGTTCCAGATGTTAGATGTGATTAGCCTCCAGACGCCTCAGCGGAAATGGGCCTCATCTCGCCTGGAGGGGAGAACCTCCTGGATTTTCTCGAGTTGCGGCAGGTGCTCTCGACTTACGACTGGGACCTCAGGGACCCGCTCTGGTGGCCTCAGGAAAGGCCAGTCCCCATTGCGAGTATGCTCGGGGGCCTCTCGGGATTCCTCTCCGTCGATGCTGGGGCCTAAGACCTTGTGTGGAAGTCAGTGCCGGAACCTGAGGATTCCTCTCCAGTGCTGACATGGATCTTGGGGTACTTCTGGAGTCTCCCCAGGGGAGTCAGTCCTCGTCTCGAGTGGGGCATGCACGTGCGCTTTCCTCCCGAGCTGTAAGCAGCAGTGTCGCGCTTCCCTTGCGTGGATCAAGGGATCTGGGGCTTTCCCTCGAGGCTTTCCCACGAGGTTTTCCCACGAGGCTTTCCCACAGGGCTGTCCCACGTGCCACCTTGGTGTGCGTCGATCCTCGACTTGAAAGTCGAGGCAGTGCAGGGAAAACAGGTTTCCCTGGAATGGACTGAGACATTCTGCAGGACTCTGGGAATATTGACATGACACCTGGAGTTCGTCTCGACTTTCCTGTGGAGAGCGCCTCCTCTTGAGATGCGAGCGGAACGCCGGGAATTTCTTTCCGACCACGCAGGGAAAGGATCCCTCCTCTCGAGCTAGGAGGCGGAAACGGGTCTCCGCTGGATGTGGGCGGGACTCTCGTGCTTCCTCTCGAGTGGAGACCGGTTATGTCGGAGGAACTTCTTGAGTTGCAGTAAGGGTGTGAAGGACCCTTTGGAAGTTCCAGAGTTTAGGTGTGATTAGCCTCGAGGACGCCTCAGCGGAAATGGGCCTCATCTCGCCTGGAGGGGCAGAACCTCCTGGATTTTCTCCGAGTTGCGGCAGGTGCTCTCGACTTACGACGGGGAACCTCAGGGACCCGCTGTGGTGGCGTCAGGAAAGGCCAGTCCCCATGCGAGTTGCTCGAGGCCCTCTCGGGATTCCTCTCCCGTCGATGCAGGGGCCTAAGATCTTGTGTGGAGTCGGTGCCGGAACCTGAGGATTCCTCTCCAGTGCTGACATGGATCTTGGGGTACTTCTGGAGTCTCCCCAGGGGAGTCAGTCCTCGTCTCGAGTGGGGGCATGCACGTGCACTTTCCTACCGAGCTGTAGCAGCAGTGTCGCGCTTCCCTTCGTGTGGATCAAGGGATCTGTGGCTTTCCATCAAGGCTTTCCCACGAGGCTTTCCCACAGTGCTGTCCCACGTGCCACCGTGGTGTGAGTCCAACCCGGCTAGAAAGTCGAGGACAGTGCAGGGAAAACAGGTTTCCCTGGAATGGACTGAGACATCTGGGGGACTCTGGGAATGGTGGCACAACCCTGGAGTTCCTCTCAACATTCCTGTGGAGAGCGCCTCCTCTTGAGATGCGAAGGGAACGCCGGGAATTCTTTCCCGACCACGCAGGGAAAGGATCCCTACTCTCGAGCTAGGAGGCGGAAACGGGTCTCTGCTGGATGTGGGCGGGAATCTCGTGCTTCCTCTCGAGTCGGAGACCGGATTTGTCGAGGAACTTCTTGAGTTGCAGTAAAGGAGTGAAAGACCCTTTGGAAGTTCCAGATGTTAGATGCGATTAGCCTCCAGACGCCTCAGCGGAAATGGGCCTCATCTCGCCTGGAGGGGAGAACCTCCTGGATTTTCTCGAGTTGCGGCAGGTGCTCTCGACTTACGACTGGGACCTCAGGGACCCGCTCTGGTGGCCTCAGGAAAGGCCAGTCCCCATGCGAGATGCTCGGGGGCCTCTCGGGATTCCTCTCCCGTCGAAGCCGGGGCCTAAGACCTTGTGTGGAATCGGTGCCGGAACCTGAGGATTCCTCTCCAGTGCTGACATGGATCTTGGGGTACTTCTGGAGTCTCCCCAGGGGAGTCAGTCCTCGTCTCGAGTGGGGGCATGCAGTGCGCTTTCCTCCCGAGCTGTAGCAGCAGTGTCACGCTTCCCTTCGCGTGGATCAAGGGATCAGGGGCTTTCCCTCGAGGCTTTCCCATGAGGCTTTCCCACGAGGCTTTCCCACAGGGCTGTCCCACGTGCCACCGTGGTGTGAGTCGATCCTCGGCTTGAAAGTCGAGGCAGTGTAGGGAAAACAGGTTTCCCTGGAATGGACTGAGACATCTGGGGGACTCTGGGAATGTGGCACGACCCTGGAGTTCCTCTCGCCTTTCCTGTGGAGAGCGCCTCCAATTGAGATGCGACGGGAAGGCCGGGAATTCTTTCCCGACCACGCAGGGAAAGGAAGCCTCCTCTCGAGCTAGGAGGCGGAAACGGGCTCCTCTGGTTGTGGGCGGGACTCTCGTGCTTCCTCTCGAGTGGAGTCGGGTTATGTCGGGAACTTCTTGAGTTGCAGTCAAGGGTGTGAAGGACCCTTTGGAAGTTCCAGAGTTTAGGTGTGATTAGCCTCAAGACGCCTCAGTGGAAATGGGCCTCATCTCGAATGGAGGGGAGAACCTCCTGGATTTTCTCGAGTTGCGGCAGGTGCTCTCGACTTACGACGGGGACATCAGGGACCCGCTCTGGTGGCTCAGGAAAGGCCAGTCCCCATGCGAGTTGCTCGGGGCCTCTCGGGATTCCTCTCCCGTCGATGCTGGGGCCTAAGAACTTGTGTGGAGTCAGTGCCGGAACCTGAGGATTCCTCTCCAGTGCTGACATGGATCTTGGGGTACTTCTGGAGTCTCCCCAGGGGAGTCAGTCCTCGTCTCGAGTGGGGGCATGCACGTGCGCTTTCCTCCCGAGCTGTAGCAGCAGTGTCGCGCTTCCCTTCGCTGTGGATCAAGGGATCTGTGGCTTTCCTCGAGCTTTCCCAGAGGCTTTCCCACGAGGCTTTCCCACAGGGCTGTCCCACGTGCCACCGTGGTGTGAGTCCGATCCTCGGCTAGAAAGTCGAGGCAGTGCAGGGAAAACAGGTTTCCCTGGAATGGACTGAGACATCTGGGGGACTCTGGGAATGGTGGCACAACCCTGGAGTTCCTCTCGACCTTCCTGTGGAGAGCGCCTCCTCTTGAGATGCGAAGGGAACGCCGGGAATTCTTTCCCGACCACGCAGGGAAAGGATCCCTACTCTCGAGCTAGGAGGCGGAAACGGGTCTCCTGCTGGATGTGGGCGGGACTCTCGTGCTTCCTCTCGAGTGGAGACGGTTTGTCGAGGAACTTCTTGAGTTGCAGTAAGGGTGTGAAGACCCTTTGGAAGTTCCAGATGTTAGGTGTGATTAGCCTCGAGACGCCTCAGCGGAAATGGGCCTCATCTCGCCTGGAGGGGAGAACCTCCTGGATTTTCTCGAGTTGCGGCAGGTGCTCTCGACTTACGACGGGACCTCAGGGACCCGCTCTGGTGGCCTCAGGAAAGGCCAGTCCCCATGCGAGTTGCTCGAGGCCCTCTCGGGATTCCTCTCCCGTCGATGCGGGGCCTAAGATCCTTGTGTGGAGTCGGTGCCGGAACCTGAGGATTCCTCTCCAGTGCTGACATGGATCTTGGGGGTACTTCTGGAGTCTCCCCAGGGGAGTCAGTCCTCGTCTCGAGTGGGGGCATGCACGTGCGCTTTCCTCCCGAGCTGTAGCAGCAGTGTCGCGCTTCCCTTCGCGTGGATCAAGGGATCTGTGGCTTTCCCTCGAGCTTTCCAGAGGCTTTCCCACGAGGCTTTCCCACAGGGCTGTCCCACGTGCCACCGTGGTGTGAGTCCGATCCTCGGCTTGAAAGTCGAGGCAGTGCAGGGAAAACAGGTTTCCCTGGAATGGACTGAGACATCTGGGGGACTCTGGAATGGTGGCACAACCCTGGAGTTCCTCTCGCTTTCCTGTGGAGAGCGCCTCCTCTTGAGATGCGACAGGGAACGCCGGGAATTCTTTCCCGACCACGCAGGGAAAGGATCCCTACTCTCGAGCTAGGAGCGGAAACGGGTCTCTGCTGGATGTGGGCGGGAATCTCGTGCTTCCTCTCGAGTCGGAGACCGGTATTGTCGAGGAACTTCTTGAGTTGCAGTAAAGGAGTGAAAGACCCTTTGGAAGTTCCAGATGTTAGATTGATTAGCCTCCAGACGCCTCAGGTGAAATGGGCCTCATCTCGCCTGGAGGGGAGAACCTCCTGGATTTTCTCGAGTTGCGGCAGGTGCTCTCGACTTACGACTGGGACCTCAGGGACCCGCTCTGGTGGCCTCAGGAAAGGCCAGTCCCCATGCGAGATGCTCGGGGCCTCTCGGGATTCCTCTCCCGTCGAAGCCGGGCCTAAGACCTTGTGTGGAATCGGTGCCGGAACCTGAGGATTCCTCTCCAGTGCTGACATGGATCTTGGGGTACTTCTGGAGTCTCCCCAGGGAGTCAGTCCTCGTCTCGAGTGGGGGCATGCAAGTGCGCTTTCCTCCCGAGCTGTAGCAGCAGTGTCACGCTTCCCTTCGCGTGGATCAAGGGATCAGGGGCTTTCCCTCGAGGCTTTCCCATGAGGCTTTCCCACGAGGCTTTCCCACAGGGCTGTCCCACGTGCCACCGTGGTGTGAGTCGATCCTCGGCTTGAAAGTCGAGGCAGTGTCAGGGAAAACAGGTTTCCCTGGAATGGACTGAGACATCTGGGGACTCTGGGAATGTGGCACGACCCTGGAGTTCCTCTCGCTTTCCTGTGGAGAGCGCCTCCTCTTGAGATGCGACGGAACGCCGGGAATTTTTTCCGACCACGCAGGGAAAGGATCCCTCCTCTCGAGCTAGGAGGCGGAAACGGGTCTCCTCTGGATGTGGGCGGGACTCTCGTGCTTCCTCTCGAGTGGAGACCGGTATGTTCGGAGGAACTTCTTGAGTTGCAGTCAAGGGTGTGAAGGACCCTTTGGAAGTTCCAGAGTTTAGGTGTGATTAGCCTCAGAGACGCCTCAGCGGAAATGGGCCTCATCTCGCCTGGAGGGCAGAACCTCCTGGATTTTCTCGAGTTGCGGCAGGTGCTCTCGACTTACGACGGGAACCTCAGGACCCGCTGTGGTGGCGTCAGGAAAGGCCAGTCCCCATGCGAGTTGCTCGAGGCCCTCTCGGGATTCCTCTCCCGTCGATGCAGGGGCCTAAGATCTTGTGTGGAGTCGGTGCCGGAACCTGAGGATTCCTCTCCCAGTGCTGACATGGATCTTGGGGTACTTCTGGAGTCTCCCCAGGGGAGTCAGTCCTCGTCTCGAGTGGGGCATGCACGTGCACTTTCCTACCGAGCTGTAGCAGCAGTGTCGCGCTTCCCTTCGTGTGGATCAAGGATCTGTGGCTTTCCATCAAGGCTTTCCCACGAGGCTTTCCCACAGTGCTGTCCACGTGCCACCGTGGTGTGAGTCCAACCCCGGCTAGAAAGTCGGGACAGTGCAGGGAAAACAGGTTTCCCTGGAATGGACTGAGACATCTGGGGGACTCTGGGAATGGTGGCACAACCCTGGAGTTCCTCTCAACATTCCTGTGGAGAGCGCCTCCTCTTGAGATGCGAAGGGAACGCCGGGAATTCTTTCCCGACCACGCAGGGAAAGGATCCCTACTCTCGAGCTAGGAGGCGGAAACGGGTCTCTGCTGGATGTGGGCGGGAATCTCGTGCTTCCTCTCGAGTCGGAGACCGGTTTGTCGAGGAACTTCTTGAGTTGCAGTAAAGGAGTGAAAGACCCTTTGGAAGTTCCAGATGTTAGATGCGATTAGCCTCCAGACGCCTCAGCGGAAATGGGCCTCATCTCGCCTGGAGGGGAGAACCTCCTGGATTTTCTCGAGTTGCGGCAGGTGCTCTCGACTTACGACTGGGACCTCAGGGACCCGCTCTGGTGGCCTCAGGAAAGGCCAGTCCCCATGCGAGATGCTCGGGGGCCTCTCGGGATTCCTCTCCCGTCGAAGCCGGGCCTAAGACCTTGTGTGGAATCGGTGCCGGAACCTGAGGATTCCTCTCCAGTGCTGACATGGATCTTGGGGTACTTCTGGAGTCTCCCCAGGGGAGTCAGTCCTCGTCTCGAGTGGGGGCATGCAAGTGCGCTTTCCTCCCGAGCTGTAGCAGCAGTGTCACGCTTCCCTTCGCGTGGATCAAGGGATCAGGGCTTTCCCTCGAGGCTTTCCCATGAGGCTTTCCCACGAGGCTTTCCCACAGGGCTGTCCCACGTGCCACCGTGGTGTGAGTCGATCCTCGGCTTGAAAGTCGAGGCAGTGTAGGGAAAACAGGTTTCCCTGGAATGGACTGAGACATCTGGGGGACTCTGGGAATGTGGCACGACCCTGGAGTTCCTCTCGCCTTTCCTGTGGAGAGCGCCTCCTATTGAGATGCGACGGGAAGGCCGGGAATTCTTTCCCGACCACGCAGGGAAAGGAAGCCTCCTCTCGAGCTAGGATGCGGAAACGGGGCTCCTCTGGTTGTGGGCGGGACTCTCGTGCTTCCTCTCGAGTGGAGTCGGGTATGTCGGGGAACTTCTTGAGTTGCAGCAAGGTGTGAAAGACCCTTTGGAAGTTCCAGAGTTTAGGTGTGATTAGCCTCAAGACGCCTCCAGTGGAAATGGGCCTCATCTCGAATGGAGGGAGAACCTCCTGGATTTTCTCGAGTTGCGCAGGTGCTCTCGACTTACGACGGGACATCAGGGACCCGCTCTGGTGGCCTCAGGAAAGGCCAGTCCCCTGCGAGTTGCTCGGGGCCTCTCGGGTTTCTGCTCCCGTCGATGCTGGGGCCTAAAACCTTGTGTGGAGTCAGTGCCGGAACCTGAGGATTCCTCTCCAGTGCTGACATGGATCTTGGGTACTTCTGGAGTCTCCCCAGGGGAGTCAGTCCTCGTCTCGAGTGGGGCATGCACGTGCCGCTTTCCTCCGAGCTGTAGCAGCAGTGTCGCACTTCCCTTCGCGTGGATCAAGGATCTGTGGCTTTCCCTCGAGCTTTCCCACGAGGCTTTCCACGAGGCTTTCCCACAGGGCTGTCCCACGTGCCACCGTGGTGAGAGTCGATCCTCGGCTTGAAAGTCGAAGGCAGTGCAGGGAAAACAGGTTTCCCTGGAATGGACTGAGACATCTGGGGGACTCTGGGAATGTGGCACAACCCTGGAGTTCCTCTCGCCTTTCCTGTGGAGAGCGCCTCCTCTTGAAATGCGACAGGGAATGCTGGGAATTCTTTCCCGACCACGCAGGGAAAGGATCCCTACTCTCGAGCTAGGAGGCGGAAACGGGTCTCTGCTGGATGTGGCGGGAATCTCGTGCTTCCTCTCGAGCGGAGACCGGTTTGTCGAGGAACTTCTTGAGTTGCAGTAAAGGAGTGAATGACCCTTTGGAAGTTCAGATGTTAGATGTGATTAGCCTCCAGACGCCTCAGTGGAAATGGGCCTCATCTCGCCTGGAGGGAGAACCTTCTGGATTTTCTCGAGTTGCGGCAGGTGCTCTCGACTTACGACTGGGACCTCAGGGACCCGCTCTGGTGGCCTCAGGAAAGGCCAGTCCCCATGCGAGATGCTCGGGGGCCTCTCGGGATTCCTCTCCCGTCGAAGCCGGAGCCTAAGACCTTGTGTGGAATCGGTGCCGGAACCTGAGGATTCCTCTCCAGTGCTGACATGGATCTTGGGTACTTCTGGAGTCTCCCCAGGGAGTCAGTCCTCGTCTCGAGTGGGGGCATGCACGTGCCTTTCCTCCCGAGCTGTACAGCAGTGTCCGCCTTCCTTCGCGTGGATCAAGGAATCTGGGCTTTCCCTCGAGGCTTTCCCACGAGGCTTTCCCACGAGGCTTTCCCACAGGGCTGTCCCACGTGCCACCTGTGGTGTGAGTCGATCCTCGGCTTGAAAGTCGAGGCAGTGCAGGGAAACAGGTTTCCCTGGAATGGACTGAGACATCTGGGGACTCTGGAATGGTGGCACGACCTGGAGTTCCTCTCGCCTTTCCTGTGGAGAGCGCCTCCTCTTGAGATGCGACGGAACGCCTGGGAATTTCTTTCCCGACCACGCAGGGAAAGGATCCCTACTCTCGAGCTAGGTAGCGGAAACGGGTCTCCTGCTGGATGTGGCGGGACTCTCGTGCTTCCTCTCAGTCGGAGACGGTTTTCGAGGAACTTCTTGAGTTGCATCAAAGGGTGAAGGACCCTTTGAAGTTCCAGATGTTAGTGTGATTAGCCTCCAGACGCCTCAGCGGAAATGGGCCTCATCTCGCCTGGAGGGGAGAACCTCCTGGATTTTCTCGAGTTGCGGCAGGTGCTCTCGACTTACGACTGGGACCTCAGGACCCGCTCTGGTGGCCTCAGGAAAGGCCAGTCCCCATGCGAGATGCTCGGGGGCCTCTCGGGATTCCTCTCCCGTCGATGCCGGCCTAAGACCTTGTGTGGAGTCGGTGCCGGAACCTGAGGATTCCTCTCCAGTGCTGACATGGATCTTGGGTACTTCTGGAGTCTCCCCAGGGGAGTCAGTCCTCGTCTCGGCAGTCAGTCCTCGTCTCGAGTGGGGGCATGCAGTGCGCTTTCCTCCCGAGCTGGAGAGAGAAGATTCCACGGCCAAGGGAAGGCGGGCGAACCAGCTGCTGTA
>NW_017195270.1:0-8993 GCF_001704415.2 Capra hircus
GCAGCAGGTGCTCTCGACTTACGACGGGGACCTCAGGGACCCGCTCTGTTGGCCTCAGGAAAGGCCAGTCCCATACGACTTGCTCCGGGCCTCTCGGGATTCCTCCCGTCGATGCCGGGTCCTAAGATCTTGTGTGGAGTCGGTGCCGGAACCTGAGGATTCCTCTCCAGTGCTGACATGGATCATGGGGGTACTTCTGGAGTCTCCCTGTGGAGTCAGTCCTCGTCTCGAGTGGGGGCATGCACGTGCCCTTTCCTCCCAAGCTGTAGCAGCAGTGTCACTCTTTCCCTTCCGTGGATCAAGGGATCTGTGGCTTTCGCTCGAGGCTTTCCACTAAGGTTTCCCACGAGGCTTTCCCACAGGCTGTCCACGTGCCACCGTGGTGTGAGTCGATCCTCGGCTTGAAAGTCGAGGCAGTGCAGGGAAAACAGGTTTCCCTGGAATGGACTGAGACATCTGGGGACTCTGGGAATGTGGCACGACCCTGGAGTTCCTCTCGCCTTTCCTGTGGAGAGTGCCTCCTCTTGAGATGCGACGGAAACGTCGGGAATTCTTTCCGACCACGCAGGGAAAGGATCCCTCCTCTCGAGCTAGGAGGCGGAAACGGGGGCCCTCTGGATGTGGGGGGGACTCTCGTGCTTCCTCTCCAGTGGAGACGGGTATGTCGGGGAACTTCTTGAGTTGCAGCAAGGGTGTGAAGGACCCTTTGGATGTTCCAGAGGTTAGTCTGATTAGCCTCGAGACGCTCAGCACGAATGGGCCTCATCTCGCCTGGAGGGGAGAATCTCCTGGATTTTCTCGAGTTGAGGCAGGTGCTATCGGTCTACGACGGGACCTCAGGGACCCGCTCTGGTGGCCTCAGGAAAGGCCAGTCCCCATGCGAGTTACTCAGGGGCCTCTCGGGATTATCTCCCGTCGATTCCAGGGCCTAAGACCTTGTGTGGAGTCGGTGCCAGAACCTGAGGATTCCTCTCCAGTGCTGACATGGATCTTTGGGTACTTCTGGAGTCTCCTCAGGGGAGTCAGTCCTTGTCTCGAGTGGGAATGCACGTGCGCTTTCTTCCCGAGATGTAGCAGCAGTGTCACGCTTCTCTTCGCGTGGATCTAGGGATCAGGCTTTCCCTCGAGGGCTTTCCCACAGGGCTGTCCCACGTGCCACCGTGGTGTGAGTCGATCCTCAGCTTGAAATTCGAGGCAGTGCAGGGAAAACAGGTTTCCCTGGAATGGACTGAGACATCTGCGGGACTCTGGGAATGGTGGCCCGACCCTGGAGTTCCTCTCGCCTTTCCTGTGGAGAGCGCCTCCTCTTGAGATGCGACCGGAACGCCAGGAATTCTTTCTCGACCACGCAGGGAAAGGATCCCACCTCTCGAGCTAGGGGGCGGAAACGGGGCTCCTCTGGATGTTGGCGGGACTCTCGAGCTTCCTCTTGAGTGGAGACGGGTATGTCGGGGAACTTCTTGAGTTGCAGCAAGGGTGTGAAGGACCCTTTGGAAGTTCGAGACGTTAGATGTGATTAGCCTCGAGACGCCTCAGGGGAAATGGGCCTCATCTCGCCTGGAGGGGAGAACCTCCTGGATTTTCTCGAGTTGCGGTAGGTGCTCTCGACTTATGACGGACCTCAGGGACCCGCTCTGGTGGCCTCAGGAAAGGCCAGTCCCCATGCGAGTTGCTCGGGGGCCTCTCGGGATTCCTCTCCGTCGATGCCGGGCCTAAGATCTTGTGTGGAGTCGGTGCCGAAACCTGAGCTTTCCTCTCCAGTGCTGACATGGATCTTGGGTACTTCTGGAGTCTCCCAGTGGAGTCAGTCCTTGTCTCTAGTGGGGCATGACGTGCGCTTTCTCCCGAGCTGTAGCAGCAATATCACGCTTCCCTTCGCGTGGATCAAGGGATCAGGCTTTTTCCTCGAGGCTTTCCACGAGGCTTTCCCACGAGGCTTTCCACAGGGCTTTCCCACGTGCCACCGTGGTGTGAGTCGATCCTCGGCTTGAAAGTCGAGCAGTGCAGGGAAAAGAGGTTTCCCTGGAATGGACTGAGACATCTGGGGGACCCTGGGAATGTGGCACGACCCTGGAGTTCCTCTCGCCTTTCCTGTGGAGAGCGCCTCCTCTTGAGATGTGACGGGAACGCCCGGAATTCTTTCCCGACCACGCAGGGAAAGGATCCCTCCCCTCGAGTTAGGAGGCGGAAATGGGGCTCCCTGGATGTGGGCGGGACTCTGTGCTTCCTCTCGAGTGGAGACGGGTATGTCGGGAACTTCTTGAGTTGCAGCAAGGGTGTGAAGGACCCTTTGGAAGTTCCAGATGTTAGATGTGATTAGCCTCGAGACGCCTCAGCGTAAATGGGCCTCATCTCGCCTGGAGGGGAGAATCTCCTGGATTTTCTCGTGTTGCGGCATGTGCTCTCGACTTACGACGGGGACCTCAGGGACCCGCTCTGGTGGCCTCAGGAAAGGCCAGTCCCCATGCGAGTTGCTCGGGCCTCTCGGGATTCCCTCTCCGTTGAAGCTGGGCCTAAGACCTTGTGTGGAGTCAGTGCCGGAACCTGAGGATTCCTCTCCAGTGCTGACATGGATCTTGGGGTACTTCTGGAGTCTCCCAGGGGAGTCAGTCCTCGTCTCGAGTGGGGCATGCACGTGCGTTTTCCTCCGAGCTGTAGCAGCAGTGTCACACTTCCCTTCGCGTGGATCAAGGGATCTGTGTCTTTCCCTCGAGTTATTTTCCACGAAGCTTTCCCACGAGGCTTTCCCTCAGGGCTGTTCAAGTGACAGCGTGGTGTGAGTCGATCCTCAGCTTGAAAGTCGAGGCAGTGCAGGGAAAAGAGGTTTCCCTGGAATGGACTGAGACATCTGGGGACTCTGGGAATGCGGCACGACCTGGTTTTCCTCTCGCCTTTCCTGTGGGAGCGCCTCCTCTTGAGATGAGACTGGAACGCCGGGAATTCTTTGCCGACCACGCAGGGAAAAGATCCCTCCTCTCGAGCTAGGAGGCGGAAACGGGGCTCTTCTGGATGTGGGCGGGACTCTTGTGCTTCCTCTCGAGTGAGACGGGTATGTCGGGAACTTCTTGAGTTGCAGAAAGGTTGTGAAGGACCCTTTGGAAGTTCCAGAGGTTTTGGTCTGATTAGCCTCGAGACGCCTCAGCACAAATGGGCCTCATCTCGCCTGGAAGGGAGAACCTCCTGGATTTTCTCGAGAAGCGGCAGGTACTGTCGACTTACGACGGGACCACAGGGACCCGCTCTGGTGGCCTCAGGAAAGGCCAGTCCCCATGCGAGTTGTTCGGGGCCTCATGATTCCTCTCCGATCGATGCCCGGGCCTAAGATCTTGTGTGGAGTCGGTGCCAGAACCTGAGGATTCCTCTCCAGTGCTGACATGGATCTTGGGGTACTTCTGGAGTCTCCCCAGGGGAGTCAGTCCTCGTCTTGAGTGGGGCATGCACGTGCGCTTTCCTCCGAGCTGTAGCAGTGTCGCTTCCCTTCGTTGGATCAAGGGATCTGTGGCTTTCCCTCGAGGCTTTCCGACGAGGCTTTTCCACGAGGCTTTCCCACAGGCTGTCCCTCGTGCCACCAGTGGTGTGAGTCGATCCTCGGCTTGAAAGTCGAGGCAGTGCAGGGAAAACACGTTTCCCTGGAATGGATTGAGACATCTGGGGGCCTCTGGGAAAGGTGGCACGACCCTGGAGTTCCTCTCGCCTTTCCTGTGGAGAGCACTCCTCTTGGGATGCGACGGGAATGCCGGGAATTCTTTCCCGACCACGCAGGGAAAGGATCCCTCCTCTCGAGCTAGGAGGCGGAAACGGGGCTCCTCTGGATGTGGGCGGGACTCTCGTGTTTCCTCTCAAGTGGAGACGGGTATGTCGGGGAACTTCTTGAGTTGCAGCAAGGGTGTGAAGGACCTTTGGAAGTTCCAGAGGTTAGGTGTGATTAGCCTCGAGACGCCTCAGCACAAATGGGCCTCATCTCGCCTGGAGGGAGAAACCTCCTGGATTTTCTCGAGTTGCGGCAGGTGCTCTCGACTTCCGACGGGGACCTCAGGGACCCGCTCTGGTGGCCTCAGGAAAGGCCAGTCCCCATGCGAGTTGCTCGGGGCCTCTCGGGATTCCTCTCCGTCGATGCGGGGCCTAAGACCTTGTGTGGGTCGGTCCGGAACCTGAGGATTCCTCTCCAGTGCTGACATGGATCTTGGGGTACTTCGGGAGTCTCCCCAGGGGAGTCAGTCCTCATTCGAGTGGGGGCATTGAAGAGCACTTTCCTCCGAGCTGTAGCAGCAGTGTCATTCTTCCCGTCGAGTGGATCAAGGGATCAGTGGCTTCCCTCGAGGCTTTCCCATGAGGCTTTCTCACGAGGCTTTCCACAGGGCTGTCCCACGTGCCACGTGCTGTGAGTCGATCCTCGGCTTGAAAGTCGAGGGTGCAGGGAAACAGGTTCCCTGGAATGGACTGAGATATCTGGGGTACTCTGGGAATGGTGGCACGACCCTGGAGTTCCTCTCACCTTTCCTGTTGAGAGCGCCTCCTCTTGAGTTGTGACGGGAAGACCGGGAATTCTTTCCCGACCACGCAGGGAAAGGATACCTCCTCTCTAGCTGTGAGGCGGAAACGGGGCTCCTCTGGATGTGGGCGGGACTCTCGTGCTTCCTCTCGAGTGGAGACGGGTATGTCGGGGAACTTCTTGAGTTGCAGCAAGGGTGTGAAGAACCCTTTGGAAGTTCCAGAGGTTTAGGTGTAATTAGCCTGAGTCGCCTCAGCGGAAATGGGCCTCATCTCGCCTGGAGGGGAGAACCTCCTGGATTTTTTCGAGTTTGGACAGGTGATCTCGACTTAAGACGGGGACCTGAGGGACCCGCTCTGGTGGCCTCAGGAAAGGCCATTCCCCATGCGAGTTGCTCGGGGGCCTCTCGGGATTCCTCTCCCGTCGATGCCGGGCCTAAGACCTTGTGTGGAGTCGGTTCCGGAACCTGAGGATTCCTCTCCAGTGCTGACATGGATCTTGGCTTCCTTAAAGGCGAGATGAGGCCCATTTGCGCTGAGGCGTCTCCTGGCTAATCACACCTAACCTCTGGAACTTCCAAAGGGTCCTTCACACCCTTGCTGCAACTCAAGAAGTTCTCCGACATACCCGTCTCCACTCGAGAGTATCAACATCTTCCGCCCACTTTCAGAGGAGCACCGTTTCCACCTCATAGCTCGAGAGGAGGGATCCTTTCCCTGCGTGGTCTGGAAAGCATTCCCGGCGTTCCAGTCGCATCTCAAGAGGAGGCCCTCTCCACAGGAAAGTCGAGAGAAACTCCAGGGTCGTTCCACCATTCCCAGAGTCCCCCAGATGTCTCTGTCAATTCCAGGGAAACCTGTTTTCCCTGCACTGCCTCGACTTTCAAGCCGAGGATCGACTCACACCACGGTGGCACGTGGGACAGCCCTGAGAAAATCCTCGTGGGAAAGCCTCGAGGGAAAGCCACAGATCCCTTGATCCACGCGACGGGAAGTGTGACACTGCTGCTACAGTTCCTGAGGAAAGCTCACGTGCATGCACCCACACGGGATGAGCACTGACTCCCCAGGGGAGACTCCAGAAATACGCCAAGACCCATGTCAGCACTGGGGAGGAATCCTCAGGTTCCGGCCCCGACTCCACACAAGGTCTTAGGCCCCAACATCGACGGGGAGGAATCCCGAAAGGCCCCCTTGCAACTCCCATGGGCACTGGCCTTTCCTGAGGCCACCAGAGCGGGTCCCTGAGGTCCCCGTTAACTCGAGAGACCCTGCCCAACTCTAGAAAATCCAGGAGGTTCTCCCCTCCAGGCGAGATGAGGCCCATTTCCTCTGAGGCGTCTGGAGGCTCATCACACCTAAACTCTGGAAATTCAAAAGGGTCCTTGCTGCAACTCAAGAAGTTCCCCGACATACCCGTCTCCACTAGAGAGGAAGCACTAGGGTCCCGCCCACATCCAGAGGAACCCCGTTTCCGCCTGGCAGCCTTGAGATGAGGGATCCTATCCTGCTTAGTCAGGAAGATTTTTCGGCGTTCCCGTGGCATCTCAAGAGTAAGGGCTCTCAATAGGAAAGGCGAGAGGAACTCCAGGGTCGTGCCACCATTCCAAGAGTTCCCCAGATGTGTCAGTCCATTTCAGAGGAACCTGTTTTCCCTGCACTGCCTCGACTTTCACGCCGAGTATCGACTCACACCATGGTGGCACGTGGGATAGCCCTGTGGGAAAGCCTCGTGGGAAAGCCTCGAGGGAAAGCCACAGATCCCTTGATCCCCGCGACGGGAAGCGTGACACACCTGCTACACTGTCCCTGAGGTCTCGGTCGTATGTGAGAGCACCTGCCGCAACTCGAGAAAATCCAGGAGGTTCTCCCTCCAGGCGAGATGAGGCCCGTTGCCACTGAGGTGTCTCGAGGCTAATCACACGTGACCTCTGGAACTTCCAAAGAGTCTTTCACAGTCATGCTGCAACTCAAGAAGTTCCCCGACATACCCGTCTCCATTCAAGAGGAAGCACGAGGGTCCGGCCACATCCAGAGGAGCTCCGTTTCCGCCTCGTAGCTCGAGATGAGGGATCCTTTCCCTGCTTGGTCCGGAAAGAATTCCCGGCATTCCCATCGCATCTCAACGGGAGGCGCTCTCCAAAGGAAAGGGGAGAGGAACTGCAGGTCGTGCCACCATTCTGAGACTCCCCGAGACGTCTCAGTCCATTCCACAGGAACTTGTTTTCCCTTCACTGCCTCGGCTTTCACGCCGAGGATCGACTCACACCACCGTGGCACGTGGGACAGCGCTGTGGGAAAGCCTCGTGGGAAAGACTCGAGGGAAAGCCACAGATCCCTTGGTCCACGCAAGGGGAAGCGTGACACTGCTGCTACAGCATGGGAAGAAAGGGCACGCTCATGCCCCACTCGAGACGAGGCCTCACTCCCTTGTGGAGACTCCAGAAGTACCCCAAAATCCATGTCCGTACTGGAGAGGAATCCTCAGGTACCGGCCCCGACTCCACACAAGGTCTTAGGCCCCCGGCATCGACGGGAGAGGAATCACGAGAGGCCCCCTAGGAACACGCATGATGACTGGCCTTTCCTGTGGCCGCCAGAGCGGGTCCCTGAAGTCCCCGTCGTAACTCGAGAGCACCTGCTGAAACTAGGGAATATCCAGGAGCCTCTCCATTCCAGGCGACATGAGGCCCATTTCCGCTGAGGCATCTCGAGACTAACCACACCTAACCTCTGGAACTTCCAAAGGGTCCTTCACACCCTTGCTGCAACTCAAGAAGTTCCCCGACATACCCGTTCCTCTTCACGTTCTGCCATAATGGTGGTGTCATCTGCATATCTAAGTTTATTGATATTTCTACCGGCAATCTTGATTCCAGCTCATGTATCTTCCATCCCAGCATTTTTCATGATGTACTCTGCATATAAGTTAAATAAACACAGGGTGACGATATACAGCCTTGACATACTCCTTTTCCTTTTTTGGAACCAGTCTGTTGTTCCATGTCCTGCCCTAACTGTTGCCTCCTGACCTTCATCCAGATTTCTCAAGAGGCAGGTTAGGTGGTCTGGTATTCCATCTCTCTTTCAGAATTGTGGCTAAGACAACAGTATAAGGACCTTTCCCGATGTCAGGCAAGGAATTGTGTTTCCAGTCATTGAGCCACACCTGATCACTGAGCACAAATTCATGAATCTCTTCCTCAAGGGGGAATGAGATTCTTTTTTATACAAACTTAGTTACCTGATTTATTACCTTACCTAATTGTTCCATCTGCTGTGAAATCCCACCCCCTTACTTGTGGCAAATCTGCTAACACCTGCCTCACTGTGGGAGGGGGTCTCCCATAGAAAATTTCATAAGGACAACAACTATGGGAACGTGCGGTAACCCATAATATGAGTAAGTCTGCCGGAAGCAAGCCCATCCATGTACAGTCAGTTTCTATGATCCATTTAGAAAGTGTCTCTTCAAGAGTTTGGTTGTTTCTTTCCACCATTCCAGAACACTGGGGCCTATATGCTGTATGTAATTTCCACTGATATTTAGAGCTTCACATACCTGTTAATTAACGCGGCTACAAAGACAGGGCCATTGTCGGATTCTATACTGGTTGGAAACCCAAGTCTGGGAATTATTTCTCAAATCAGCGAGCTACTTCATTTTCTTTTTCAGATCAGGTAGGGAAGGCCTCTGCCCAACCGGAGAAGGTACCTACTATTCTAGTAAGTCATGATAACAGGTGACTGCCTTTGCTTCCCCGAAGGACACTCGCTTTCCCTGCATCCTGAGAACTCCACGTCTCAGCCAGTTGGAAAAGCGCTTCTTGGAGGTCATTATTCAGGGGCAATTTCCCTGGAGCCCGGGGCCCTAGGGAGCGGCTGCACACTCCCAGGGAAAGGCAGAGCCACAGCCACACATCTGTCCCATCCCCTTTGCTCTGTAGGAGAGCTCTAGTGAGCCTAGGTCTGTCAGGAAAATTCTTGGCTCCTATGGGGACACATTCTAGTGTTGAAACTGCATCCAGGACCTAGGGGCCACAGGGCGCCTGTTTCTCTCGGGGCGAGGGTGGGGGCCTGAAGCAGTGCGGCCCAGCAACAGCTTCCACATCCATCCAATTGCTCTTTTCTTACCTCTGATAGAACTAGCTTTGTTCCAGCCTTTGCAATTTGGAGGCAAGCGGGCCCCACTTCCTCCCCAAGGAGGCATGGGACCTACTTTGAGTGGAAAGGCCCCTCACGGGAGCTGAACCAGGAAGGCACCCAGTCATGTCTGACACATTCCTGCATCCTGCTTCTTCATGAGCAATACCGCTATAAGCTAGGAATGTCTTTCCAAGGCTCAGAAAGGACAGGGGAGATGCATGGTGCTGCCTCTGGAATTTCGGTCCTCTGAGCAGACCTGGAGGTCTCCCTTGAAGAAGCTCACCAGTTTCTTCCAAATACAGGCTTGCACCTCTTGCAAACACACACTTGGTGGCTGCCTCTTCTTCCTGAAGCAC
>NW_017195271.1:0-8992 GCF_001704415.2 Capra hircus
CAGATATCTCCGTCCATTCCAGGGAAACCTGTTTTCCCTGCACTGCCTCGACTTTCAAGCCGAGGATCGACACACACCACGGTGGAACGTAGGACAGCTCTGAGGGAAAGCCTCGTGGGAATGCCCCTGATCCCTTGATCCACGCGAAGGGAAGCGCGACACTGTTGCTACAGATCGGGAGGAAAGCGTACGTGCATGCCCCCACTCGAGACGAGGACTGACTCCCCTGGGGAGACTCCAGAAGTTTCCCAAGATCCATGTCAGCACTGGAGAGGGATCCTCAGGTTCCGGCACTGACTCCACACAAGGTCTTACGCCCCAGCATCGACGGGAGAGGAATCCCGAGAGGACCCCGAACAACTCGCATGGGGACTGGCCTTTCCTGAGGCCACCAGAGCGGGTCCCTGAGGTCCCCGTCGTAAGTCGAGAGCACCTGCCACAACTCGAGAAAATCCATGAGGTTCTCCCCTCCAGGCGAGATGAGGCCCATTTCCGCTGAGGCGTCTCAAGGCTAATCACATCTATCCTCTGGAACTTCCAAAGGGTCCTTCACACCCTTGCTGCAACTCAAGAAGATCCCCGACATACACGTCTCCACTCGAGAGGAAGCACGAGAGTCCCGCCCACATCCAGAGGAGCCCCGTTTCCGCCTCCTAGCTCGAGGGGAGGGATCCTTTCCCTGCCGTGGTCGGGAAAGAATTCCCGGCCTTCCCGTCGCATCTCAAGAGGAGGCGCTCTCCACAGGAAAGGCGAGAGGAACTGCAGGGTCGTGCCACCATTCCCAGAGTCCCCCAGATGTCTCAGTCCATTCCAGGAAAACCTGTTTTCCCTGCACTGCCTCGACTTTCAAGCCGAGGATCGACTCACACCACGGTGGCACGTTGGACAGCCCTGTGGGAAAGCCTCGTGGGAAAGCCTCCTGGAAAACCCTCGAGGGAAAGCCCCTGATCCCTTGATCCACACGAAGGGAAGCGTGACACTGTTGCTACAGATCGGGAGGAAAGAGCACGTGCATGCCCCCACTCCAGACGAGGACTGATTCCACTGGGGAGACTCCAGAAGTACCCCCCAGATCCATGTCACCTCTGGAGAGGAATCTTCAGGTTCAGGCACCGGCTCCACACAAGATCTTAGCCCCGGCATCGAAGGGAGAGGAATCCCGAGAGGCCCCCCGAGCAACTCGGCATGGGGACTGGCCTTTCCTGAGGCCCCCCCGAGCGGGTCCCTGTGGCTTTCCCACGAGGCTTTCCCACGAGGCTTTCCCACATGGCTGTCCCACGTGCCACTGTGGTGTCAGTCGATCCTCGGCTTGAATGTCGAGGCAGTGCAGGGAAAACAGGTTTCCCTGGAATGGACTGAGACATCTGGGGGACTCAGGGAATGGTGGCACGAACCTGCAGTTCCTCTCGCCTTTCCTGTGGAGAGCGCCTCCTCTTGAGATGCGACGGGAACGCCGGGAATTCTTTCCCGACCACGCAGAGAAAGGATCCCTCCTCTCGAGCTAGGAGCCGGAAACGGTGCTCCTCTGGATGTGGGCGGGACTCTCGTGCTTTCTCTCAAGTGGAGACGGGTATGTCGGGGAACTTCTTGAGATGTAGCAAGGGTGTGAGGGACCCTTTGGAAGATCTAGAGGTTAGGTGTGATTAGCCTGAGACGCCTCAGAGGAAATGGGCCTCATCTCGCCTGGAGGGGAGAACCTCCTGGATTTTCTCGAGTTTCGGCAGGTGCTCTCGATTACGACGGGGACCTCAGGGACCCGCTCTGGTGGCCTCAGGAAAGGCCAGTCCCCATTCGAGTTTCTCCGGGGCCTCTTGGGGTTCCTCTCCCGTCGATGCCGGGGCCTAATATCTTGTGTGGAGTGGGTGCCGGAACCTGAGGATTCCTCTCCAGTGCTGACATGGATCTTGGGGTACTTCTGGAGTCTCCCCAGGGGAGTCAGTCCTTGTCTCGAGTGGGTGCATGCACGTTCGCTTTCCTTTCGAGCAGTAACAGCAGTGTCACTCTTTCCTTCGTGTGGCTCAAGGGATCTGTGACTTTCCCTCGAGGCTTTCCGACGAGGCTTTCCCACAGGGGGTTCCCACGTGCCACCGTGATGTGAGTCGATCCTCGGCTTGAAAGTCGAGGCTGTGCAAGGAAAACACGTTTCTCTGCAATGGACGGATACATCTGAGGGACTCTGGGAATGGTGGCACGACCCTGATGTTCCTCTCGCCTTTCCTGTGGAGAGCGCCTCCTCTTGAGATGCGACGGGAACGCCGGGAATTCTTTCCCAACCACGCAGGGAAAGGAACCCTCCACTTGAGCTAGGAGGCAGAAACGGGTCTCCTCTGGATGTTGGCGGGACTCTCGTGCTTCCTCTCGAGAGGAGACGGGTAAGTCAGGGAACTTCTTGAGTTGCAGCAAGGGTGTGAAGGACCCTTCGGAAGTTCCAGAGGTTAGGTGTGATTAGCCTCGAGGCGTCTCAGCGGAAATGGGCCTCATTTCGCCTGGAAGCGAGAACCTCCTGAATTTTTTCGAGTTGCGGAAGGTGCTCTCAACTTACGACCGGGACCTCAGGGACCCGCTCTGGTGGCCTCAGGAAAGGCCAGTCCCCATGCGAGTTCTTCGGGAGCCTCTCGGGATTCCTATCCTGTCGATGCTGGGGCCTAAGACCTTGTGTGGAGTCGGTGCCGGAACCTGAGGATTCCTCTCCAGTGCTGACATGGATCTTGGGGTACTTCTGGAGTCTCCCCAGGGGAGTCAGTCCTCGTCTCGAGTGAGGGCAAGCACGTGCGCATTCCTCCCGAGCTGTAGCAGCAGTGTCACGCTTTCTTTCGCGTCGATCAAGGCATCTGTGGCTTACCCTCGAGGCTTTCCCATGAGGCTTTCCCACGAGGCTTTCCCACAGGGCTGTCCCACGTGCCACCGTGGTGTGAGTCGATCCTCAGCGTGAAAGTCGAGGCAGTGCAGGGAAAAGAGTTTTCCCTGGAATGGACTGAGACATCTGGGGGACTCTGGATATGGTCGAACGACCCTGGAGTTCATCTCAGCTTTCCTGTGGAGAGCGCCTCCCCTGAGATGCGATGGGAATGCCTGGAAATCCTTCCCGACCCCGCAGGGAAAAGATCCCTCCTCTCGAGCTAGGAGGCGCAAAAGGGGCTCCTTTGGATTTTGGCGGGACTCACGTGCTTCCTCTCGAGTGGAGACGGGAATGTCGGGGAACTTCTTGAGTTTCAGCAAGGGTGTGAAGGACCCGTTGGAATTCCAGAGGTTAGGTGTGATTAGCCTCAGGACGCCTCAGCGGAAATGGGCCTCATCTCGCCTGAGGGGAGAACCTCCTGGATTTACTCGAGTTGCGGCAGGTGCTCTCCACTTACGACGGGGTCCTCAGGGACCCTCTCTGGTGGCCTCATGAAATGCCAGTGCCCTTGCGAGTTGCACGGGGCCTCTTGGGTTTCCTCTCCCGTCGATGCCGGGGCCTAAGATTTTGTTTGGTGTCGGTGCCGGAACCTGAGGATTCCTAACCATTGCTGACATGGATCTTGGGGTACTTCTGGAGTCTCCCCAGGGAAGACAGTCCTCGTCTTTAGTGGGGGGATGCACGTGCGCTTTCCTCCCGAGCTGTTCCAGCAGTGTCACGCTTCCCTTCACGTGGATCAAGGGATCTGTGGCTTTCCCTCTAGTCTTTCCCTGAGGCTTTCCCACGAGGCTTTCCCACAGTGCTGTCCCACGTGCCACCGTGGTGTGAGTCGATCCTCGGCTTGAAAGTCGAGGCAGTGAAGGGAAAACAGGTTTCCCTGGAATGGACTGAGAAATTTGGGGGTCTCTACGAATGGTGGCACGACCCTGGAGTTCCTCTCGCCTTTCCTTTGGAGAGCGCATCCTCTTGAGGTGCGACGGGTACGCTGGGAATTCTTTCACAACCACGCAGGGAAAGGATCCCTCCTCTCGAGCTATGCGGCGGAAATGGGGCTCCTCTGGATGTGGGCGGGACTCTCATGCTTCCTCTCGAGAGGAGACGGTTATGTTGGGGAACTTCTTGAGTTGCAGCAAGGATGTGAAGTATCCTTTGTAAGTTAGAGAGGTTAGGTGTGATTAGCATCGAGACGCCTCAGCACAAATGGACCTTAATTCGCCTGGAGGGGAGAACATCCTGGATTTTCTCGAGTTGCGGCAGATGCTCTCGACTTACGACGGGACCTCTGAGACCCGCTTTATTGGCCTCAGGAAAGGCCAGTCCCATGCGAGTTGCGCGGGGGCCTCTCGGGATTCCTCTCCCGTCGATGCAGGGCCTAGGACCTTGTGTGGAGTGGGTGCCGGAACCTGAGGATTCCTCTCCAGTGCTGACATGGATCTTGGGGTACTTCTGGAGTCTCCCCAGGGGAGTCAGTCCTCGTCTCGATTGGGGGCATGCACGTCCGCTTTCCTCCCGAGCTGTAGCAGCAGTGTCGCGTTTCCCTTCGCATGGATCAAGGCATCTGTTGGTTTCCCTCGAGGCTTTCCCAGGAGGTTTTCCCAGGAGGCTTTCCCGCGAGGCTTTCCCACAGGTCTCTCCCACGTGCCACTGTGGTGTGAGTCGATCCTCGGCTTGAAATTCGGGGCAGTGCATGGAAAACAGGTTTCCCTGGAATGGACTGAGATATCTGGGGGACTCTGGGAATGGTGGCTCGACCCTGGAGTTCCTCTCGCCTTTCCTGTGGAGAGCGCCTCCTCTTGAGATGGGACGGAAACGCCGGGAATTCTTTCCCGAACACGCAGGGAAAGGATCCCTCCTCTCGAGCTAGGAGGCGGAAACGAGGCTCCTCTTGATGTGAGCGGGACTCTCGTGCTTCCTTTCGAGTGGAGACGGGTATGTCGGGGAACTTCTTGAGTTGCAGCAAGGGTGTGAAGGACCCTTTAGAAATTCCAGATTTTAGATGTGATTAGCCTCGGTACGCCTCAGCGGAAATGGGCCTCATCTCGCCTGGAGGGGACAACCTCCTGGATATTCTCGAGTTGCGGCAGGTTATCTCGTCTTACGACGGGGACCTCAAGGACCCGCTCTGGTGGCCTCAGGAAAGGCCAGTTCCCATGCGGGTTGCTGGGGGGCCTCTCGGGATTCCTCTCCCGTCGATGCCGGGGCCTAAGATCTTGTGTGGAGTCTGTGCCAAAACCTGAGGATTCCTCTCCATTGCCGAGATGTATCTTGGGGCACTTCTGGAGTCTCCCCAGGGGAGTAAGTCCTCGTCTCGAGTGGGAGCATGCACGTGCGCTTTCCTCCGAGCTGTAGCAGCAGTGTTGAGCTTCCCTTCGCGAGGATCAAGGGATCTGTGGCTTTCCATCGAGGCTTTCAGACGAGGCTTTTCCACGAGGCTTTCCCACAGGGATGTCCCACGTGCCGCCGTGGTGTGAATCGATCCTCGGCTTGAACGTCGAGGCAGTGCAGGGAAAACAGGTTTCCCTGGAATGGACTGAGATATCTGGGGGACTCTGGGAATGGTGGCACGACCCAGGAGTTCCTCTGGCCTTTCCTGTGGAGAGCGCCTCCTCTTGAGCTGCGACGGGAAAGCCGGGAATTCTTCCCCGACCACGCAGGGAAAGGATCCCTCCTCTCGAGTTAGGAGGCGGAAACGGGACTCCTCTGGATGTGGGCGGGACTCTCTTGCTTCCTCTTGAGGGGAGACGGGTATGTCGGGGAACTTCTTAAGTTGCAGCAAGGGTTTGAGGGACGCTTTGGAAGTTCCAGAGGTTAGGTGTGATTAGCCTCGAGACGACTCAGCGGAAATGGGCCTCATCTCGCCTGGAGGGGAGAACCTCCTGGATTTTCTCGAGTTGCGACAGGTGCTCTCGACTTATGATGGGGACCTCAGGGACCCGCTCTGGTGGCCTCAGGAAAGGCCAGTCCCCATGCGAGTTTCTCTGGGGCCTCTCGGGATTCCTCTCCCGTCGATGCCGGGGGCCTAAGACCTTCTGTGGAGTCGGTGCCGGAACCTGAGGATTCCTCTCCAGTGCTGACATGGAACTTGGGGTACTTCTGGAGTCTCCCCAGTGGAGTCAGTCCTCGTCTCGAGTGGGGGCATGCAGGTGTGCTTTCCTCCCGAGCTGTAACAGCAGTGTCGCTCTTCCCTTCGCGTGGATCAAGGGATCTGGGTCTTTCCCTCCAGGCTTTCCCACGAGGTTTTCCCACGAGGCTTTCCCACAGGGCTGTCCCACGTGCCACCTTGGTGTGAGTCGATCCTTCCCTTGAAAGTCGAGGCAGTGCAGGGAAAACAGGTTTACCTGGAATGGACTGAGACTTCTGGGGGACTCTGTGAATGGTGGCATGACCCTGAACTTCCTCTCGCCTTTCCTGTGGAGAGCGCCTCCTCTTGAGATGTGTCGGAAACGCTGGGAATTCTTTCCCGACCACGCAGGGAAAGGATCCCTCCTCTCGAGCTAGGAGGCGGAAACGGGGCTCCTCTGAATGTGTGCGGGACTCTCGTGCTTCCACTCGTGTCGAGACGGGTATGTCGGGGAACTTCTTGAGTTGCAGCATGGGTGTGAAGGACCCTTTGGAAGTTCCAGAGGTAAGGTGTGATTAGCCTCGAGATACCTCAGCAGAAATAGGTCTCAGCTCGCCTGGAGGGAGAACCTCCTGGATTTTCTCGAGTTGCGGCTGGTGCTCTCGACTTACGACGGGGAACTCAGGGACCCGCTGTGGTGGCCTCAGGAAAGGCCAGTCCCCATGCGAGTTGCACGGGGGCCTCTCGGGATTCCTCTTCTGTCGATGCCGGGGCCTTAGATCTTGTGTGGACTCGGTGCCGGAACCTGAGGATTCCTCTCCAGTGCTGACATGGATCTTGGGGTACTTCTGGAGTCTCCCCAGGGCAGTCAGTCCTCTACTCGAGTGGGGGCATGCACGTGCGCTTTCCTCCCGAGCTGTAGCAGCAGAGTCACGCTTCCCTTCGCGTGGATCAACGGATCTGTGGCTTTCCATCTAGGCTTTCCCAAGAGTCTTTCCCACGAGGCTTTCTCACAGGGCTGTCCCACGTGCCACCGTGGTGTGAGTCGATCCTCGGCTTGAAAGTCGAGGCAGTGCAGGGAAAAACAGGTTTCCCTGGAATGGACTGAGACATCCAGGGGACTCTGGGAATGGTGGCACGACCCTGAAATTCCTCTCGCCTTTCCAGTGGAGAGCGCCTCCTCTTGAGATGTGACGGGAACACCGGGAATTCCATCCCGACCCCGCAGTGAAACGATCCCTCCTCTCCAGCTAGGAGGCGGAAACGGGGGCTCCTCTGGATGTGGGCAGGACTCTCGTGCTTCCTCTCGAGTGGAGACGGGTATGTCGGGGAATTTCTTGAGTTGCAGCAAGGGTGTGAATGACCCTTTGGAAGTTCCAGAGGTAAGTTGTGATTAGCCTTGAGATACCTCAGCGGAAATTGGACTCAGCTCGCCTGCATGGGAGAACCTCCTGGATTTTCTCGAGTTGCGGCATGTGCTCTCGTCTTACGACGGGGACCTCTGGGACCCGCTCTAGTGGCCTCAGGAAAGGCCAGTCCCCATGCGAGTTGCTCGGGGGCCTCTCGTGTTTCCTCTCCCGTCGATGCCAGCGCCTAAGATCTTGCGTGGAGACGCTGCCGGAACCTGAGGATTCCTCTCCAGTGCAGAAATGGATCTTGGTGTACTTCTGGAGTCTCCCCAGGGGAGTCAGTCTTCGTCTCCAGTGGGGGCATGCACGTGCGCTTTCCTCCCGAACTGAAGAAGCAGTGTCACGCTTCCCTTCGCTTGGATCAATGGATCTGTGGCTTTCACTCGAGGCTTTCCCACAAAGCTTTCCCACGAGGATTTCCGGCAGGGCTGTCCCACGTGCCACCGTGGTGTGAGTCGATCCTCGTCTTGAAAGTCGAGGCAGTGCAGGGGAAAACAGGTTTCCCTGGAATGGACTGAAACTTCTGAGGGACTCTGGGAATGGTGGCACGACCCTGGAGTTCCTCTCCCCTTTCCTGTGGAGAGCGCCTCCTCTTGAGATGCGACGGGAACGCCGGGAATTCTTTCCCGACAACGCAGGGAAAGGATCCCTTCTCTCGAGCTAGGAGGAGGAAACGGAGCTCCTCTGGATGTGCGGGGAACTCTCGTGCTTCCTCTCGGGTAGAAACGGATATGTCGGGGAACTTCTTGAGTTGCAGCAAGGGTGTGAAGGACCCTTTGGAAGTTCCAGAGGTTAGGTTTGATTAGCCTCGAGACGTCTCAGCGGAAATGGGCCTCATCTCGCCTGGAGGGGAGAACCTCCTGGATTTTCTCGAGTTGCGGCAGGTGCTCTCGACTTACGATAGGGACCTCAGGGACCCGCTCTGTTGGCCTCAGGAAAAGGCCAGTCCCCATGCGAGTTGCTCGGTGGCCTCTGGGGATTCCTCTCCCGTCGATGCGGGGCCTAAGATCTTGTGTGGAGTAGGTGCCGGAATCTGAGCATTCACCTCCAGTGCAGACATGGGATCTTGGGGTACTTCTGGAGTCTCCCCAGGGGAGTCAGTCGTCGTCTCGAGTGGGAGAATGCACGTGCGCTTTCCTCCCGAGCTGAAGCAGCAGTGTCATGCTTCCCTTAGCGTGGATCAAGGGATCAGGCGCTTTCCTCGAGGCTTTCCAACGAGGCTTTCCCACGAGGCTTTCCCACAGGGCTGTCCCACGTGCCACCGTGGTGTGAGTCGATCATCGGCTTGAAAGTCGAGGCAGTGCAGGGAAAACAGGTTTCCCTGGAATGGACGGAGACCTCTAGGGGACTCTGGGAATGGTGGCACGATCCTGGAGTTCCTCTCGCCTTTCCTGTGGAGAGCGCCTCCCCTTGAGATGCGACGGGAACGCCCGGAATTCTTTCCCGACCACGCAGGGAAAGGATACTTCCTCTAAAGCTAGGAAGCGGAAACGGGGGCTCCTCTGGATGTGGGCCGAACTCTCGTGCTTCCGCTCGAGTGGTGGCGGGTATGTCGGGGAACTTCTTGAGTTGCAGAAGGGTGTGAAGGACCCTTTGGAAGTTCCAGTGGTTAGGTTTGATTAG
>NW_017195272.1:0-8992 GCF_001704415.2 Capra hircus
GTGGAATGAAGAAGTACTGTGGGAAGTCTCTTAGTAACCACCATGTCTTGGGTCCTCTGGATGACCTACTGCAGGAGAAACAGATGTACAGATAAAACGTTCCACATCACTTACAAAAGTTGTTAGACTACTTTCAGTAAAGCTGAATCATTTGGGATCAATTTACAATCATATAATAGACTACCATTTACAGTCCAAAAATCACTTGCATTTCTAGACACTCATAACAATCAAAAAAAAATTAAGAAACTCCCACTTAAATAAAACATCTAGCAACAACTTAATCAAGAACATAAAAGACCAGTAGTCAGAAAACTAGAAGCACTGATAAAGAAACCAAAGAAAACACAAATACACGGAAAACTATTCCACGCTCATGCACTGGAACAATGAGGAATTAAAAGGTCCATTCCAACCAAAGTCATCAACAAATACACGGACTGCAATCACAAAATAACATTCAATGGCATTTTTCACAGAAATAGAAATATTCCTCATATTAGACTGCTATGTTGACCAGGACCTTAAACGGCCAAAAAGACTCTGAGAAAGAGGAACACAGCTGGAGCATCTTCCTAACCCTCTTCAAAACTACATCACGGAGCTGTAGTGACCACCACAGTGAGGAACTGGCAGGAACACAGACACATGGACTCCAGGAGAGAATAGAGAGCCCAGAAACGAACCACATGTACATGGTCAGTTCCTGAAAATCAAACCAGGAACGAGCGAAGAGGAAAGGACAGTCTTCTCAAGAAACAGTGACAGGAAAACGGCCACCTCCACGGAAGAACATCAGTGTTCATCCTCTACATCATCTAACGCAAATCGAACTGAAAACCCACCGCTTTGCACACGGAGCTCTTTCCCCCTGAGTCCTCCGAGATGGACCTCCAGTCAGCCTCAGCTGGACACAGGAAACGTCTACTCCGTCCTCATTTTTCGCTCTTGCAGCGCCTCCCTGCTGTGGGCACTGAGGCAACCTGCTCCTCTCAGCCTGGATGCAGCCCCTGTTATCCAGAAGCCTGAGCCCCTGATGGTCCTGAGGAGACAAAGCTCCCGCCAGCTGCTCACGGGGCAGAGCCTAAAGGCAAAGCGTCCTGCCGCGGTCAGAGGGGGCTTTGGCGCCCCCCTGCGGGCCACAGGAGAAGAGCGGGCAGCCGGCGCTCACAGACCTCAGAGGGCTCACCCAGAAGCAGCTCTGCTGCGAGCACTCAGACTGGAAGCCCAAACTGAAATGGAGCAGAATAGCTCCATGACCCTCCGCAAAACATGGCTAAGGAACAATCAGAGCCTGTATGGAATGCAGCCATAAAAAGGAACACATGTGAGTTTGTTCTAATAAAGGGGAGGGAAGTCAGTCAAAGAGAGAGAAAACATGGAATCTAGAAGGATGGTACTGACGAGTCTGTTCACAGAGCAGCAATGGAGGTGCAGACATAGAGAACAGACTTCCAGACGAGGGTGGGGAACAAGAGGGAGAGGGTGAGATGAATGGAGAGAGCAGCATGGATGCAGGTACACCAACCTTTGTAAAATAGACAACCAATGGGAATTTGCTGTATGATTCAGGGAACTCAAACTGGGGCTCAGTAGTAACCTAGAGAGGTGGGAATGCGTGCGAGGTGGGAGGGAGATTCCAGAGCAAGAGGACATAGGTACACCTATGGTCAATTCATGTGGATGTATGACAAATCAAACCAATATTGTAAAGCAATGATCAATCAACTAAAAAGAAATAACTGTTTAAAAAATATGAACATACACACAAACTTTGCAACAAGGTAACTCCATTTTAAAAACTATTGAAATTTTAGAAAACTACAAACGTTCTACATGACCTTCGGTCTGGTGATCAGGTCTAACATACACAAAACAAGCCAACTTACCCAATTATGAATACAAATGAGTTAACACATTGCCTTTTATCATTTCATACATTTACCCTGTGGAGGACCTTACTCGAGAGAACCAAAAAGAAACTGCTAAAATGAACCACGGACCACCCCACCCTGGCCAGGCAACAGAGAAAAGAAAACACTTGCAGGAGTCATCTCACAACAGGAGGTCCTGGGAAGGAACAAGGAACGAACAAGCTACCACCAACCAGAATTCTGGAGAGGTCAGGAGATGGGAGGCTCCAGTTCAGAGGTCCTACCAACCTCCCAGGATGCACTTCGCTGGAATCCATCTCGGCTGAGTGATGCGTGTGCCCCCAAGAAGGATCCCAATTCAGAATGCCTGGCAAGAGACAAACCAGAAATGAACCCGATGACCATAAAACCTGAGAGTGCGAGCCACGTGACAGAGTGGTTCTCTCCGTTTCCCTCACCCTCCTGCCCTCCACCCCGGCAGCCCTTCCCAATGAAGCCTCTCGCTTGGACAGCACTCCTCTCCTCAGACAACTCATTGCCCAGTGTCAGACAAGAACTCACTCTCAAGCCCTGGAAGGGAACCCCCTTCCTTCATCAAAAGCAATATCCAGGAGAAAAGAGCTTCAAAACGCTATCTTGCAGAGAAGGAAATCAGACAAGGCAATGGCAGCCCGCTCCAGTACCATTGCCTGGAGAATCCCACGGACAGAGGAGCCTGGTAGGCTGCAACCCCGGGGTCACTAAGAGTCGGACACGACTTCACTGAGTGACTTCACTTTCACTTTTCACTTTCATGTACTGGAGGAGGACATGGCAACCCACTCCAGTGTTCTTGCCTGGAGAATCCAGGGACAGAGGAGCCTGGTAGGCTGCTGTCTATGGGTCGCGCAGAGTCAGCACGACTGAAGCGACGTGCAGCAGCAGCAGAGAAAGGAAATGGCACCACTGCAGTATCTGGTCTCAGAAATCCTAGGACAAGAGCTGGTGGGCTACAGTCCAAAAGGGCATTTCTGACGGAGGAAACAGTCCAGGAAGCTGAGCTGTCACAAAGCCCAGAGCTTTGATAGCACACCAGAGCTGTGGCTGAGGATTCCAGCTGCCATGCCTCTTGATCCTGGCTCTTTCACTAGATACGTGTGTGGAAAACTAGAATCTCAAATATGCCTGGTGTTCCATAGTCAAGAATCCACCTGCAGTGCTGAGATGCATGTGCGATCCTAGGATGGAAGATGCACATCTATGGACCCGTGTGCCACAACTGCCGAGCCTGTGCTCTAATCCTGGAAGCCACGATGCCGAGTTCACATGCCGCAGCCACTGAAGCCGTGAGCCTGTGCTCAACAAGAGGACACACTGCAGTGAGAAGCCTGCAAAACACTCGTTATGGCATGCTCACCAAAATAGAGAAAGCCACACACAAAGATGCAACACAGCCAACAATCAATACAACTCTTTTCCTAAAAAATGCACATCTGACAAAGAAACTGTACTCGAATGTCCAAGACACTAGAGCAAACAAGCCCATTCATAATTGTAACGACTGAAATAGAACCTGGCCACTGAGGGTATACTGATAGTAAACTATCATACAAAAACATACTCAAGATACTGGTGCGATGCACGCAGAGCCCCTTTGAAAGACAATCTGACAGTTTTTTTTTTTTCAGTAACCACGTGGGACAAGCACTGAATTCTGTGTATACAAGCGGTGGAAGCCAGGTATCTTACCATTGGAAGGCAAAGTTCCAGATAAACAAAAGGAAACGTTACAATGTCCATGTCGTGGTGGATCAGGTTGGAGACATCATCACAAATTACTTTAACTGAATATTTCAAAGTGAGCTGAATACATGGAGATATATCTCCATGTATTGTCAGCTAGCATATTGAGCTCCTACATGTATGTTTTAAATATCCTTCTCTAATAAAAGGAACAGGAAACATCTCGATGGCCTGTGTAAAGAACTGCTACCGATGCAGGGAACACGGTTCAATTCCTGTGTAGAAGTTCCACACGCCCAGGGCAATGAAGCCTTGAACAACTCTTGATGTTTGCATGCTCCAGAGCCAAGTTCTGCACACAGAGAAAGCACTGCAATGAGAAGCATGGCACAGCAACTAGAAGGTAGCTCTGCTCACTACAACTAGACAAAGGAGCAATAAAGACCCAGCACAGTCAAAAATAATGTCATGTTAAAAAAAGGACAGTTCTTTGAAGAAATGACTGAGACTAGGGTGCGACTGTAATATATGAGCAGGGTCATCTTCAATTATGAGAAATTAAAGAAACTAAGACAACTATCAAGCTGTCCAACGATACAAATGAATGACGACACAGTGTTATCTGTATACACCAGCAAATAACAATCTGAAAGGAATTGAAACAAACAATTCCCCTTCAATCACGTCAACATTAATAAAAGACTTTGCTATGGATGGAATGAGGATGACAAGACTGGCACACTGAAATGATACATGATTGCTGAAAAATACCTCAAGCATGGACAGAGACTCCATAGCGATGACAAGACTTCAGTTGGCAATACCGTGAATGCATCTGCCATCTGAAATGAAGATTCATATGAATTACAAAAGCTGAAAGGTGGCTGCTAAACCACAAAAGATCCAGCATTCTTGGCCTCAGAGGAGAATTCAATCCAGGGCAAGTGACGAACTTGATGCTCAGAGGTTTTCTGTGAAAAGTTTGATTCAAGTAGAAAAGAGATCGAGAGAGCTGCTGACGTAGACATCAAAGGGGAGAAAGAGTACCCCTGCTAGTCTTTAGCAGATGGTATCAGCCACTACAGTCTGCTAAGGAAGAAAGACAATGTCTCAGAGAATGCACCAGCCCCTCACCCACAGCATGCATTGAGATCACATTGGCAGCAGATGAGTCATCCAGGCAGAAAATGATGACAGGAATCTTGAAGAAAGCAGATTCCAAGCAAATATATAATTTCATTCACAGAGGTTAAGAGAACCAGGTATGATAAGACAAACCGGTTTGTCGAGTATTTCTGAGCCCTTAGGGAACTGACCTGAAGACATTAACATACCTTAAGACAAACATTTCCATAAGAACATGCATTGCTTAGTTCAAGGTTGAGAAAAGTTACATTCAGGTGGAGCCAGAGTTGTCATGGCAACACAGAATTTTCAGAGAAACCTTCTTTTACATTTGTATCAAGATGAGAAAAAAAAACCGCAGCCCTCTTTGTCTCCTCCTGCTCTTAAGAGAGAAAAAAACGTCTGACACTTGCAGTTTATTTTCTCTGTCTGGAGACCCTGGCCTTCTGCCTGTTATCTCTCCAGGCCTGTAGGAACAATCCACTCGGCTGCTTGGGAAAAGCGCGCGGGTCTGAGCTGTATGCAAAGGGGTGAAGCGGTAAAACCCTCGGCCCCAAAGGCGAGGCTTTTCTGCGATCGCCATTTCAGTCGGCTCCGAACTGCAAACAAAGGGCAGAAGACATGGTTCCCTGCTCCGCCGAGTCCGAGTTCCCTTACCTGTGTCCACAGCCTGCGCTCTGCTCGCTGGATGCAATCGACGGGACCAGGAGCCCACGAAACGAGCAGTCCCAGCTGCAATGGCGACCCTGAGAGCACAACTGGGACCCTGGCCGAGGCGCCGCCATGTTCACCCGCCCAGACCGCTCCGTGAGCCGGGCCCCTGACCAGCCGCCAGGCTCGCCCCGCCCCGACGCGCGCACGTGCGCCCGACCCACGCCCCTGCCAGCCAGCCCGTGGACCGCGACTGCCTCCAGGGGAAACACAAGGACAAGCAGATCCACCCCACCGAGACAACCAAGCTTTTTCTCACTGATCTGTCTATGATTTAGGGATAAAAGCAAAGATGACCTAGGACAGCCATGATATTCTATAGAGCCAGACCCTGGCGCGCAGAGGCTTGAAGAGGCCCGGGAGCGCTGCCTGAAACAGCAAGCCTCTGTAGCATAGCGTTAGCAGGCTGGTAGTCAGGCAGACTAGGTCTGTAGGTCAGGAGTTCGAGTCCGGGTTTAACTCTTTCCCTTTTAAGGGCGGGGACCACAAGAGGCGGGCTTAGACCAGAAAAGTTTCTTTTGATTTTAGAGGTTTATTGTGAAGCTTAGGTTAGGGTTCGGCAACCCCCAACTCGCTCGGGTTCGGGTTCGGGTTAGGGTTAGAATTCGGGAACCCCCTCTTCTTAGAGTTCGGGTTTGGTTAGGTTCAGGTCAGGGTCAGGGTTCAGGTTACGGTTAGGCTAAAGTGAGTGCTAATGGGCCCATAGTTCTTTATAGCCTGCCCGCGGCCGAGGCTTGAAGAGTGCCTGGGAGCAGCATGAAACCCGGGGGGCTTTGTTAGCATAGCGGTTAGGCTGACGGCCGAGTAAACATGCAATCTGGCTTTGTGGGTCAGAAGTTCCAGTCCGGGCTTGCCTTTTTTGCTTTGAGCGGATGGGGGACCGCAAGGGGCGGGGCTTAGGCCAGAAAAGTTTCTTTTTCTTTAGAGTTTTATTGTTAGGGTTAGGGTTAGGGTTAGGGTGCCGGCATCCCCTCAACTTGTTAGGGTTCAGGTTCAGAGTTCGGGTTACGGGAATCCCCTCCCTTCTTAGGGTTTGGATTCGGGTTCGGGTTAGGGTTCAGGGTTCGGGTTTGGGGTTTGGAGTTCAGGGTTTGGGGTTCCGGGTTCGCGGTTCTCGTTTGGGGTTTGGGGTTCCGATTAGGGGTTCAAGGTTCAGCTTAGGGGTTTGGGGTTTGGGATCAGGTTATGGGTTCTCGGTTCAGATTAGGGGTTTGCAGTTGGGGTTTGGGGTTTGAGGATCGGGTTAAGGGTTTGGGGTTTGGGGCTCGCGGTTTGAGTTTGGGGCTTGGTTTGGGGTTTGGGATCAGGTTAGGGGTTCTCGGATTGGTTTAGAGGTTCGCAGTTGGGGTTTGGGGTTTGAGGTTAGGGTTAGGTTAGGGGTTGGGGTTTGAGGTTCACGGTTGGGGTTGGGGATTTGGGATTCGGGTTAGGTTAGGGGTTTGGGGTTTGGAGTTTGGGATTTGGGTGAGGGGTTCGCGGTTTGGGGTTCCAGTTATGGGTTTGGGGTTTGGGTTGAGGGTTGGGGTTGGGGATTAGGGGTTCGGTTTCTGGGTTGACGGTTTGGGTTAGGGATTAGGGGTTTAGGATTTGGTTTGGGGTTTGGGGATTCGGGTTTGAGGTTCCGATTAGGGGTTGAGTATGTGAGGTTTGTGGTTCGGGGGTCGAGATTTGAGGTTTGGGGTTTGGGGTTCAGGGATTGGGTTCATGGTTTGGGGTTGGGGTGTGAGGTGCAGTTTCGAGTTTTGCTGTTCGGGTTAGGAATTAGGGGTTGGCAGTTCGGGGTTCGGCTTAGAGGTTTGGGGTGTGCGGTTTTGGATTTGAGGTTTGGGGTTCCGGTTAGGGGTTTGGGGTTTGGGGTTCGGGTTAGCAGTTTGGAGTTTGGGTTTGGGGTTGGGGTTTCGGGGTTTAGGGTTCGGTTTTGGTGTTTGCGGTTTGGGATTGGGGTTTGGGATTTGGGTTCAGGTTAGGGTTTGCGATTCGGGTTAGGGGTTTGGGGTTCGGGTTCGGGGTGTGGGGTGGGGGTACAGGTTAGGGGTTTGGGTTCAGGGTTTGGGGTTCGGTTTAGGGTGTGCGGTTTGGGTTTGGGTTTGGGGTTCGGGCTAGTGGTTTGGGGTTCGGGTTGGGTTCTGGATTGGGTTCGGAGTTATGGATTCGGGGGTTTGGGCTACGTGTTTCAGGATTTGCGGTTCGGGGCTTGAGGGTCGGGGTTTGGGTTTGGGTTTAGGGCTCGGGTTAGGGGTTTGGGTTAGGGTTAGGGGTTCACGGTACGGGTTAGGTGTTTGGGGTTCGGAGTTTGGGGATTGGGTTAGGGGTTTTGAGTTCGGGTAAGGGTTTGGAGTTCCCTGTTCAGGGTTTGGGGTTTGCGGTTGGGATAGGGGTTCAGATTCAGGATATGGGGTTTGGGGTTCGGTTCCATGTTTGGGTATGTGGTTCTGGGTTTGGGGTATGTGGTTCATTGTTTGGGGTTTGAAAGCCCTCCTTGCAGGGAGCTAGGTGCGCCTCCAGTACGGCAGAGCTCTAGCTCTGCTCAGAGCCCCGATCTGGCAGAGTTCCCGTCGCGAGGCTGCTCTGCCATGGGCTAGCCTTGCCCAGACTTGCCTTGCTTTTAGGCTCCCTCCCTAGGAAGGAGCAGGCTGTGCGAGCTGGGAGACGCCACTGGCGCCTTCCTTGCCTCAGCTCTTCCTGCCTTGCCTTTGCACTTAGGTCCCAGCGTCCTTGAGGAGGGCTTAGGGGCTGGTGGGTTGCACACTGCCAAGGGCTCCAGCAGTGAGAGCTCTGTCAGAGGGAAGGGAAGGGCAACAGCAGGGCTCCTTCAGCGGTTGCTTGGCCGCCCAGACTCAGCGCCACACGGAGAGCACCAGGTTCCCAGGGCCCCTGGCTGGGTTTTGCAGCCCCGAACACCCAGAGGCTGACTCCATGGGTGCCTAGAAAGTGTGTGACAGACGTAGGTTCCCGCACTCTCCTCCCCAGCAGAGACATGTGCAGGTGGTTGGGGCCTGATCCTGCGTGTCTGGGTTCCCGCCCACAGCCCCAACTCAGGGGAAGCAGCCCCTGAGGCAAGACCTGCTGGAGGAGCCCTGCGCCCCGCCTGATGGCGAGAGCACAGCCAGCAGGGAGCGAGCCTCCTCGGGGAAGAGGAGGCGCAGCCAGCCCCGTCAAGGAAAGCCCTGCTTGCACGGAGCTAAGTGCCCCTCCAGTACGGCAGAGCTCTAGCTCTGCTCAGAGCCCCGATCTGGCAGAGTCCTGCGCGAGGCTGCTCTGCCGGGGGCTAGCCTTGCCCAGACTTGCCTTGCTTTTAGGCTCCTCCCCAGGAAGGAGCAGGCAGAGCCTGGGAGACGCCACTGGCGCCTTTCTTGCCTCAGCTCCAATCCTGCCTTGCCTTTGCACATAGGTCCCAGGCTCCTTAAGGAGGCTTAGGGGTGGTGGGTTGCACACTGCCAAGGGCTTCAGCAGTGAGAGCTCTGTCAGAGGGAAGGAAGGGCAACTGCAGGGCTCCTCCAGCGGTTGCTTGGCCGCCCAGAATCAGCCCGCACACACGGAGGCTGATTCCTTGGGCGCCA
>NW_017195273.1:0-8992 GCF_001704415.2 Capra hircus
TTCCTGTGGAGAGCGCCTCTCTTGAGATGCGACGGAACACCGGGAATTCTTTCCGACCACGCAGGGAAAGGATCCCTCCTCTCGAGCTATGAGGCGGAAACGGGGCTCCTCTGGATGTGGGCGGACTCTCGTGCTTCCTCTGGAGTGGAGACGGGTATGTCGGGGAACTTCTTGAGTTGCAGCAAGGGTGTGAAGGACCCTTTGGAAGTTCCAGAGGTTAGTGTGATTAGACTCGAGACGCCTCAGCGAAATGGGCCTCATCTCGCCTGGAGGGGAGAACCTCCTGGATTTTCTCGAGTTGCGGCAGGTGCTCTCGACTTATGATGGGACCTCCGGGACCGCTCTGGTGGCCTCAGGAAAGGCCAGTCCCCATGCGAGTTGTTCGGGGGCCTCTCGGGATTCCTCTCCTTTCGATGCCGGGCCTAAGATCTTGTGTGGAGTCGGTGCCGGAACCTGAGGATTAATCTCCAGTGCTGACATGGATCTTGGGGTAACTTCTGGAGTCTCCCCAGGGGAGTCAGTCCTCGTCTCCAGTGGGGGCATGCACGTGCGCTTTCCTCCCGAGGTGTAGCAGCAGTGTCACGCTTCCATAGGCGTGGATCAAGGGATCTGTGACTTTCGCTTGAGGCTTTCCCACGAGCATTTCCCAGAGGCTGTCACACAGGATTGTCCCACGTGCCAACGTGGTGTGAGTCGATCCTCGGCTTGAAAGTCAAGGCAGTGCAGGGGAAAACAGGTTTCCCTGGAATGGGACTAAGACATCTGGGGGACTCTGGAATGTGGCACGAACCCTGGAGTTCCTCTCGCCTTTCCTATGGAGAGCGCCTCCTCTTGAGATGCGACGGGAACGCCGGGAATTCTTTCCCAACCACACAGGGAAAGGATCCCTCCTCTCGAGCTAGGAGCGGAAAAGTGGCTCCTCTAGATGTGGGTGGGACTCTCCTGCTTCCTCTCGAGTGGAGACGGTATATCAGGGAACCTCTTGAGTTGCAGCAAGGGTTTGAAGGACCCTTTGGAAGTTCCAGAGGTTAGGTGTGATTAGAATCGAGACGCATCAGGGGGAAAAGGGCCTCATCTCGCGCCTGGAGGGGAGAACCTCCTGGAGTTTCTCGAGTTGCGGCAGGTGCTCTCGACTTACGACGGGGACCTCAAGGACCGCTCTGGTGGACTCAGGAAAGGCCAGTCCCCATGCGAATTGCTCGTAGGCCTCTCGGGATTCCTCCCATCAATGCCGGGGCCTAAGATCTTGTGTGGAGTCGGTGTCGGAACCTGAGGATTCCTCTCAATTGCTGCCATGGATCTTGGGGTACTTCTGGAGTCTCTCCCAGGGAGTCAGTCCTCGTCTCGATTCGGGCATGCACGTGCGCTTTCCTCCGGAGCTGTAGCGCAGCAGTGTCGTGCTTCCCTTCGTTGGATCAAGGATCTGTGGCTTTCCCTCAGGGCTGTCCCACGAGGCTTTCCGACCACCGTGGTGTGAGTCGATCCTCGGCTTGCAAGTCGAGGCAGTGCAGGGAAAGCAGGTTTCCCTGGAATGGACTGAGATATCTGGGGGACTCAGGGAATGGTGGCACGAACCTGGAATTCCTCTCGCCTTTCCTGTGGAGAGCGCCTCCTCTTGAGATGAGACGGAAACGCCGGGAATTCTTTCCCGATCATGCAGGGAAAGGATCCCTCCTCTCGAGCTAGGAGGCGGAAACGGGGCTCCTCTGGATGTGGGCGGGACTCTCGTGCTTCCTCTCGAGTGGAGACGGTTATGTCGGGGAACTTCTTGAGTTGCAGCATGGTTGTGAAGGACCCTTTGGAAGTTCCAGAGGTTAGCGTGCTATTGGCCTCGAGACGCCTCAGCGGAAATGGGCCTCATCTCGCCTGGAGGGGAGAACCTCCTGGATTTTTCTCGAGTTGCAGCAGGTGCTCTTGACTTTCGGACGGGGACCTCAGGGACACGCTCTGGTGGCCTCAGGAAAGGCCAGGCCCAAAGCGATTTCCTCAGGGACCTCTCTGGATTCCTCTCCCGTCGATGCCGGGGCCTAAGATCTTGTGTGGCAGTCGGTGTGGCAACCTGAGGATTCCTCTCCCAGTGCTGACATGGATCTTGGGGTACCTCTGGAGTCTCCCCAGGGGAGTCAGTCCTCGTCTGGATGGGGGGATGCACGTGCGCTTTCCTCCCGAGCTGTAGCAGCAGAGTCGGCTTGCCTTCCCGTGGATCAAGGGATCTGTGGCTTTCCCCCGAGGCTTTCCCACAGGGCTGTCCCACGTGTCACCGTGGTGTGAGTCGATCCTCGGCTTGAAAGTAGAGGCAGTGCAGGGAAAACAGGATTCCCTGGAATGGACTGAGACATCTGGGGGACTGTGGAATGGTGGCACGACCCTGGAGTTCCTCTCGCCTTTCCTGTGGAGAGCGCCTCCTCTTGAGATGCGACGGGAACACCAGGATTTCTTTCCCGACCACGCAGGGAAATGATCCCTCCTCTCGAGCTATGAGGCGGAAACGGGGCTCCTCTGGATGTGGGCGGACCTCTCGTGCTTCCTCTCGAGTGGAGACGGGTATGTCGGGGAGCTTCTTGGGTGGCAGTAAGGGTGTGAAGGACCCTCTGTAAGTTCCAGGGGTTAGGTGTCATTAGCCTAGAGACGCCTGAGCGGAAATGGGCCTCATCTCGCCTGGAGGGGAGAACCTCCTGGATTTTCTCGAGTTGCGGCAGGTGCTCTCGACTTACGACGGGGACCTGAGGGACCCGCTCTGGTGGCCTCAGGAAAGGCCAGTCCCCATGCTAGTTGCTCGGGGGCCTCTCGGGATTCCACTCCCGTCGATGCCGGGGCCTAAGATCTTGTGTGGAGTCGGTGCCGGAACCTGAGAATTCCTCTCCAGTGCTGACATGGATCTTGGGGTATTCTGGAGTCTCCCCAGGGGAGTCAGTCCTCGTCTCGAGTGGAGGCATGCACGTGCGCTGTCCTCCCGATTTGTAGCAGCAGTGTCACGCTTCCCTTCAGGTGGATCAAGGGATCTGTGGTTTTCCCTCGAGGCTTCCGACGAGGCTTTCCCACGAGGCTTTCCCACAGCGCTGTCCCACTTGCCACCGTGGTGTGAGTCGATCCTCGGCTTGAAATTCAAGGCAGTGCAGGGAAAACAGGTTTTCCCTGGAATGGACTGAGACATCTGGGGGACTCGGGGAACGGTGACATGACCCTGGAGTTCTCTCGCCTTTCCTGTGGAGAGCGTCTCCTCTTGAGATGCGACGGGAACGCCGGAAATTCTTTCCCGACCACGCAGGGAAAGGATTCCTCCTCTCGAGCTAGGAGGCGGAAGCGGGACCCCTCTGGTTGTGGGCGGGACTCTCGTGCTTCCTCTCGAGTGGAGACGGGTATGTCGGCGAACTTCTTGAGTTGCAGCAAGCGTGTGAAAGACCCTTTGGAAGTTCCAGAGGTTAGGTGTGATTAGCCTCGAGACGCCTCAGCGGAAATGGGCCTCATCTGGCCTGGAGGGGAGAACCTACTGGATTTTCTCGAGTTGCGGCAGGTGCTCACGACTTACGGCGGGGACCTCAGAGACCCGCTCTGCTGGACTCAGGAAAGGCCAGGCCCCATGCGAGTTGCTCGGGGGCCTCTCGGGATTCCTCTCCCGTCGATGCCGGGGCCTAAGATCTTGTGTGGAGTCGGTGCCGGAACCTGAGGATTCCTCTCCCAGTGCTGACATGGATCTTGGGGTACTTCTGGATTCTCCCCACGGGAGTCAGTCCTTGTCTCGAGTCGGTGCATGCACGTGCGTTTTCCTCCCCGAGCTGTAGCAGCAGTGTCATGCTTCCCTTCGAGGGGATAAAGGGATCTGTGTCTTTCCCTCGAGGCTTTCCCTGGAGGCTTTTTCACGAGGCTTTCCCACAAGGCTGTCCCACGTGCCACCGTGGTGTGAGTCGATCCTTGGCTTGAAAGTCGACGCAGTGCAGGGAAATCAGGTTTCCCTGGAATGGACGGAGACATCTGATGTCTCTGGGAGTGGTGGCACGACACTGGAGTTTTTTCTCGCCTTTCCTGTGGAAAGCACCTCCTCTTGAGATGAGATGGGTACGCCGGAAATTCTTTCCCGAACACGCAGCGAAAGGATGCCTCCTCTCGATCTAGGAGGCGGAATCGGGGCTCCTCTGGATGTGGGCGTGACTCTCGTGCTTCCTCTCGTGTCGAGACGGGTATGTCGGGGAACTTCTTGAGATGCAGCAAGTGTGTGAAGGACCCTTTGGAAGTTCAAGAGGTTAGGTGTGATTTGCCGGGAGACGCCTCAGCGGAAATGGGCCTCATCTCGCTGAAGGGGAGAACCTCCTGGATTTTCTCGAGTTGCGGCAGATGCCCTCGACTTACCACGGGGACCTCAGGGACCCGCTGTGGTGGCCTCAGGAAAGGCCAGTCCCCATGCGAGTTGCTCGGGGGGCCTCCCGGGATTCCTCACTCGTCGATGCCGGGGCATAAGACCTTGTGTGGAGTCGGTCCTGGAACCTGAGGATTACTCTCCAGTGCCGACATGGATCTTGGGGTACTTCTGGAGTCTCCCCAGGGGAGTCAGTCCTCGTTTCGAGTGGGGGCATGCACAGGCGCTTTCCTCCAGAGCTATAGCAGCAGTGTCACCCTTCCCTTCGCATGGATCAAGGGATCTGTGGCTTTCCCTCGAGGCTTTCCCACGAGGCTTTCCCACAGGGCTGTCCCACGTGCCACCGTGGTTTGAGTCGATCCTCGGCTTGAAAGTCGAGGCAGTGAAGGGGAAACAGGTTTCCCTGGAATGGACTGAGACATCTTGGGAACTCTGGGAATGGTGGCACGACCCTGGAGTTCCTCTCGCCTTTCCTGAGGAGAGCGTCTCCTCTTGAGATGCGAAGGGAACACGAGGAATTCTTTCCCCACAACGCAGGGAAAGGATACCTCCTCTCGAGATAGGAGGCGGAAACGCGGCTCCTCTGGATGTGTGCGGTACTCTCGGGCTTCCTCTCGAGTGGAGACGGGTATGTCCGGGAACTTCTTGAGATGCAGCAATGGTGTGAAGGACCCTTTGGAAGTTCCAGAGGTTAGATGTGATTAGCCTCGAGACGCCTCAGCAGAAATGGGCCTCATCTCGCCTGGAGGGGAGAACCTCCTGTATTTTCTCGAGTTGCGGCAAGTGCTCTCTACTTACGACGGGGACCTCAGGGTCCCGCTCTGGTGGCCTCAGGAAAGGCCAGTCCCCATGCGAGTTGTTCGGGGGCCTCTCGGGATTCCCCTCCCGTCGATGCCGGGGCCTAAGATCTTGTGTGGAGTCGGTGCCAGAATCTGAGGATTCCTCTCCAGTGCTGACATGGATCTTGGGGTACTTCTGAGGTCTCCCCAGGGGAGTCAGTCCTCGTATGGAGTGGGGACATGCACGTGCGCTTTCCTCCCGAGCTCTAGCAGCAGTGTCACACTTCCCTTCACGTTGATCAAGGGATCACTGGCTTTCCCTCGAGGCTTTCCCACGAGACTTTCCCACGAGGCTTTCCCACAGGGCTGTCCCACGTGCCACCGTGGATCCTCGGCTTGAAAGTCGAGGCAGTGCAGCAAAAACAGGTTTCCCTGGAATGGACTGAGACATCTGGGGGACTCTGGGAATGGTGGCACGACCCTGGAGTTTCCTCTCCTTTCCTGTGGAGAGTGCCTCCTCTTGAGATGCGACGGGAAGGCCGGGAATTCTTTCTCGACCACGCAGGGAAAGGATCCCTCCTCTCGAGCTAGGAGGCGGAAACGGGGCTCCTCTGGATGTGGGCAGGACTCTCGGGCTTCCTCTCGAGTGGAGACGGGTATGTCGGGGAACTTCTTGAGTTGCAGCAAGGGTGTGAAGGACCCTTTGGAAGTTCCAGAGGTTAGGTGTGATTAGACTCGAGACGCCTCAGTGGAAATGGGCCTCATCTCGGCTGGAGGGGAGAAACCTCCTGGATTTTCTCGAGTTGGGGCAGGTGCTCTCGACTTACGATGGGTACCTCCGGGACCCGCTCTCGTGGCGTCAGAAAAGCCCAGTCCCCAAGCCAGTTGCTCGCGGGGCCTCTCGGGATTCCTCTCCCCTTGATGCCGGGGCCTAATACATTTGTGTGGAGTTGATGACGGAACCTGAGGATTCCTCTCCCAGTGCCGACATGGATCTTGGGGTATTTCTGGAGGCTCCCCAGGGGAGTCAGTCCTCGTCTGGAGAGGGGGCATGCACGTGCGCTTTCCTCCCGAGTTTGTAGCAGCAGTGTCACGCTTCCCTTCGCGTGGATCAAGGGATCTGTGGTTTTCCCTCGAGGCTTCCGACGAGGCTTTCCCACGAGGCTTTCCCACAGCGCTGTCCCGCGTGGCACCGTGGTGTGAGTCGATCCTCGGCTTGAAATTCAAGGAAGTGCAGGGAAAACAGGTTTCCCTGGAATGGACTGAGACATCTGGGGGACTCGGGGAACGGTGACATGACCCTGGAGTTCCTCTCGCCTTTCCTGTGGAGAGCGTCTCCTCTTGAGATGTGACGGGAACGCCGGGAATTCTTTCCCGACCACGCAGGGAAAGGATTCCTCCTCTCGAGCTAGGAGGCGGAAGCGGGACCCCTCTGGTTGTGGGCGGGACTCTCGTGCTTCCTCTCGAGTGGAGACGGGTATGTCGGCGAACTTCTTGAGTTGCAGCAAGCGTGTGAAAGACCCTTTGGAAGTTCCAGAGGTTAGGTGTGATTAGCGTCGAGACGCCTCAGCGGAAATGGGCCTCATCTCGCCTGGAGGGGAGAACCTACTGGAGTTTCTCGAGTTGCGGCAGGTGCTCTCGACTTACGGCGGGGACCTCAGAGACCCGCTCTGGTGGCCTCAGGAAATGCCAGTCCCCATGCGAGTTGCTCGGGGGCCTCTCGGGATTCCTCTCCCGTCGATGCCAGGGCCTAAGATCTTGTGTGGAGTCCGGTGCCGGAACCTGCAGCATTCCGCTCCAGTGCTGACATGGATCTTGGGGTACTTCTGGATTCTCCCCACGGGAGTTAGTCCCTTGTCTCGAGTCGGGGCATGCACGTGCGTTTTCCTCCCGAGCTGTAGCAGCAGTGTCATGCTTCCTTTCGAGGGGATAAAGGGATCTGTGTCTTTCCCTCGAGGCTTTCCCTGGAGGCTTTTTCACGGGGCTTTACCACAAGGCTGTCCCACGTGCCACCGTGGTGTGAGTCGATCCTTGGCTTGAAAGTCAATGCAGTGGAGGGAAAAAAGGTTTCCCTGGAATGGACGGAGACATCTGGTGTTTCTGGGAGTGGTGGCACGACCCTGGAGTTCCTCTCACCTTGCCTGTGGAAAGCACCTCCTCTTGAGATGAGATGGGTACGCCGGAAATTCTTTCCCGAACACGCAGCGAAAGGATGCCTCCTCTCGATCTAGGAGGCGGAAACGGGGCTCCTCTGGATGTGGGCGGGACTCTCGTGCTTCCTCTCAAGTGGAGACGGTATGTCGCGGAACTTCTTGAGTTGCAGCAAGGGTGTGAAGGACCCTTTGGAAATTCAAGAGGTTAGGTGTGATTCGCCTCGAGACGCCTCAGCACAAATGGGCCTCATCTCGCCTGGGGGAGAACCTCCTGGATTTTCTCGAGTTGCGGCAGGTGCTCTCGACTTGCGACGGGACCTCAGGGACCCGCTCTGTTGGCCTCAGGAAAGGCCAGTCCCCATGCGAGTTGCTCGGGGCCTCTCGGGATTCCTCTCCCGTCGATGCCGGGCCTAAGATCTTGTGTGGAGTCGGTGCCGGAACCTGAGCATTCCTCTCCAGTGCTGACATGGATCTTGGGTACTTCTCGAGTCTCCTCAGTGGAGTCAGTCCTTTTCTCAGTGGGGGCATGCACGTGCGCTTTCCTCCCGAGGTGTAGCAGCAGTGTCGCGCTTCCCTTCGCGGGGATCAAGGGATCAGGCTCTTTCCTCGAGGCTTTCCCTCGAGGCTTTCCACGAGGCTTTCCCACAGGGCTGTCCCACGTGCCACCGTGGTGTGAGTCGATCCTCGGCTTGAAAGTGGAGGCAGTGCAGGGAAAACAGGTTTCCCTGGAATGGACTGAGACATCTGGGGCTCTGGAATGTGGCACGACCCTTGATTCCTCTCGCCTTTCCTGTGGAGAGCGCTCCTCTTGGGATGCGACGAGAATGCCGGGAATTCTTTCCGACCACGCAGGGAAAGGATCCCTCCTCTCGCGCTAGGAGGCCGCAAACGGGCTACTCTGGATGGGCGGGACTCTAGTGCTTCCTCTCGAGTGGAGACGGGTACGTCAGGGAACTTCTTGAGTTGCAGCAAGGGTGTGAAGGAGCCTTTGGAAGTTCCAGGGGGTTAGGTGTGATTAGCCTGGAGACGACTCAGCGGAAATGGGCCTCATCTCGCCTGGAGGGAGAACCTCCTGGATTTTCTCGAGTTGCGGCAGGTGCTCTCAACTTTCGACGGGGATCTCAGGGACGCGCTCTGGTGGCCTCAGGAAAGGCCAGTCCCCATGCGAGTTGCTCGCGGGCCTCTCGAGATTCCTCTCCGTCGATGCCGGGGCCTAAGATCTTGTGTGGAGTCGGTGCCGAAACCTGAGGATTCCTCTCCAGTGCTGACATGGATCTTGGGGTACTTCTGGAGTCTCCCCAGGAAAGTCATTCTGCATCTCGAGTGGGGGCATGCACATGCGATTTCCTCCCGAACTGTAGCAGCAGTGTCACGCTTCCCTTCGCGTGGATCAAGGGATCAGCGTCTTTCCCTCGAGGCTTTCCCACGAGGCTTCCCACGAGCTTTCCCACGAGCGTTTCACACAGGGCTGTCCACGTGCCACAGTGGTGTAAGTCGATCCTCGGCTTGAAAGTCGAGGCAGTGAGGGAAAACAGGTTTTTGGAATGGACTGAGACATCTGGGGGACTCTGGGAATGGTGACGACCCTGGAGTTCTCTCGCCTTTCCTGTGGAGAGCGCCTTCTCTTGAGATGGGGAACGCGGGAAATTTTCTTCCCACCACGCAGGAAAGGATCCCTCCTCTCGAGCTAGGAGGCGGGAAACGGG
>NW_017195274.1:0-8990 GCF_001704415.2 Capra hircus
CAAAAACAATGGCCTTCATTATAAATTTGGATATCCCAATCCAGTATATAGCTTGCAAGGAGTTGGGCAAATTAGCTCAATTATTCTTGTCTGTTGTTTACCCAATCCTTTTGATGGATCATAGCCGATCTGCAGCATCTGAGAGGTCACTTTATCATCAGGGCTAAAAAGTAACACTCCCATTTGAGATAGCATGTCCCTCCCCCACAGGGTAAGGGGGAGTGAAGGGACTACATACGGTTGGAAAGTTCCACGGGTGTCCTCAAATTGCCAATCTAAAATTTTTGCACTTTTGGCTACTGTGGGGGCTCTTCCTATCCCCACCAAGTTATTTTCAGTAGTATGTGTGGGCCAGGAGGTGGGCCAGGAGCTAGGCCAGTCTTTTCCTGAAATGCAAGAAACGTCTGCTCCTGTGTCTAATAACCCCACAATAGACTTGCCATTAATCAGAATAGTTTTCATAGGCCGTTTCTGAGTAATTTTTGTTATCCAAAAAACCATATCACTAGACCCAAATATAAGAAGCAAGAAAAGAGGTGTTACACAATATCTTTATAAGCTTTTCTAATGATCTTTTTATAACCCAAATCTGGTCTATAGCCTTTTAGATGACAAGTAACCATTTAATCTTAGCTTGAAAACTTCCAGCAACGGGGAGCTCACTATTCACCAAGGTTTTAAACTCTCTCTCACCTCTTACTCTATAGCATTTTTATCCTGCATACCACTTTTTCTAACTCCTTTTCAGTAGTATATGTTGGCCAGGAGCTGCGCTAGTCTCTCAGCAATGTAAGAAACGTCTTGTCTATTGTCTAACAGCCATGACATTTTATATCTTTGAATTAAAAAATCTTTTAAAGGCCTAGAAGCTGCAATTTTTTGCACCCAAAAAGCTAGATCTAGATCCTCTGGGGCTTTTTTTGTCTGGTTTTTCTGTTTGGTAATAAGGTAAAAGCAAAAGCTGTGCTATTATTTTTTTTTTAATTTTTATTAATTGCACAGTTTTAGCAGGTGGCGAGATCAAAACTTCAGTTTTTTCAGTATAATCAGAATTTACTACACAAGACACTACCGAAATTTCTTGAAAAGAAAGCAAGCTATGCCCCAGTACAAGTCTTACAATGTCCTCAGGCAGGGGACTAGCCACTCTCATTGGAATCTGAGTCACTGGCACATCAGGGGTTAATATTATTGAAGTGGTGGAACTGAGGTCTAGGCCTGAGCTACCTGGGGTTGTTTGGTACGGGTTGTTGTGTCTGTTTAGCAGGACATTTTGGCAAAACATGTTCTATTTGGCCTCAAGAGAAACATTTTGCATTTGTAAAGTCCTTTTTATTACGAATATTTTTTTTTCTGTTTTTCTTCCTTTTTCTTTTTTTTTTGTTGGGTGAGGCCCCTCCTGAGGGGATTTTATGCAAGGAGCAAGCTCTGTTTTAAAAGCTCTTTTGCTCAAAAATATTGTCACTATCGTTTTCAAACTTAAGCAATGTTCTGGGAGGCTTTGGATATAAAGTGGGGAGTTCTTAAGCCCTGGGGAGGCGCAAGCAGAGGTTGCAGTGGTCGCCTTAAATAAGATAACTTTTTTAAAGGTTTGGTTTGTGTAGAGGGGAGGGGGCTCTCCAGGGCGCTCGGCCGCTGCGTCCTGTAAGCACCCTCCTTCCTCGGGAGGAAGAGGAGTCTCTCTCCTTTTGTTTGCCAATGGCAGAAAATACGATCTGCATAGAAGGTGGAGACCCACTACCATTTACCGCTATAGCCTCTCCCATAGGCTATCTAACAGCCTCATGACAGGGGTCCAGAACATTTGTAATCATATTTTACAGAGCAAAAGCATTTACAGGCCCATGCAAAGTATAGTAAGTTTTTAGCTGTTTTCCTACTCTCTCCCAGGTGTCTAAGTTAACAGTGCCTTCTTCTGGAAACCAGGGACACTGTTCTTGTACAAAGGAAAAAAATGAATGAATATTGGAATTTTTAACTTTAATTCCTCGTTTAGTTAGTAACTGCAAGATTACTCCTATAAAAAGCTGTCTTTCTTTTGATTCACTGTTACCCATGTCAGAAAATTAAGTCTTATAGAAAAGTCTACCTCAACAAAAGGTTTTACCTCTGGCGAGGGGGTTTTGTTTTTAACCCTAGGATAGCAGGTTTCTTTTCAACCTCTAGAGCACCAGGTTTCTCTTAAACCCTTGAACACTTCCCACTCTTCCTCACCCTGTCTATCCTACAGGGGGGTCCGCGGCACCCTGAGTGGGGTCCTAGCCGTCCCGAACACTCAACACTGGGGGAGTACCCGAAAGTACTCCGGGGGAGTGATTAAGTCACTCCGGGGGAGCAACAGAGAGTGCTCCGGGGGAGCAACGGAGAGGGCTCCGGGGGGAGCAGCAGAGAGTGCTCCGGGGGGAGCTTTTGCTCCGAGGAACCTACCTTCGAATAGCCTGTTCCGGGCGCCACTTGCCGGGGTCCTGGCCCGGTGGATCCAGGGAATTCGAAGGGTGGACGGCGTTGGCGTGGAAAGACTTGTTTGTTTATTAATGTAAGATTAGATTAAGAAACTATAGTGTAATAAGAAGATTAAGTGGAGGAAGAGGGCTGAATAGCTTGGTTTACGCGGAAGGCCAATAAAATTCCAGACAAGGAATCTGCACCATCTACGTTGGGCCACCGGCGCCCGCTTGAATATCTAAGGGTGCCTCGCCTTAAGCTCCCTTTCGTGCGGGTCTTAACAGCCGGGGCAAGTAAGTAGACCTGGCGAGCCTCTGCGCCCCAGATGGAGATTCAGCCTGAAGTTAAAGTAAAGAGCAGAGAGAGGGAAGGGGAGAGAAGAGGAGAGAGAGAGACATGGGGGAGCCAGAGTCCCAAGAAACCAGGCCGAGAGACTAGTTCGAGAAACTGGTCCGATCCTTTATTGTTCAGAAGGCCTTTTATACTTTTGATAAAACATGGAGATCAACGGGTAACACAGAATTATGTAGCGTTCGCAGCCCAGACTCTTTCTATACATCATTTTGTATACAAAAGGTCTCAGGTGATTTACATTATCTTCTGGCCAAGAAGCTTGTTAACACTTTTTAGCTCTCTTCCTTAATGAATGTTGATTTTGTTTCCCCCGAAGTGTTTTTCTTTAATTTGCATCTCCTTAAAGCATTAAAGTTACATCTCTATAGAACAAAGGTGCAGTGGGATATAACAAAGAAGGTACTTAACTCAAAGATCTAATGTTGCTAATACCAGGTCTACTACTTGTTTTTCTATATACCAACTATATCTAAAAATAAAGGATATGAAAATTTGGCAGCAAGCATTGACTCAACAAATGAAACTTTTAATCAGTCCTATTCTAAAGATTTTGACTCTTCGGAAGCCCCTACATTCCTAGGATGTTTTAAGCTTCCTGTGCCTCCTGCAGTCAGGAGGCCTCAAACAATCACACTCGCAGAGTCCTGCAGGCAGGCTAGAAAGCCATCGGAGGGGTTTTTAGATTGAAACACTCTTTCAAATGCAGAAGACTGAAACCCTGAATTGACTTTTTCCAGAAAATGTCAGAAGAGTGGAAAAGCAGAGCACAAAAGCCGGCAGATTTTTGTTGGGGTACATGCTTAGGAATTTCCAGAGGGGTCCCTGAAGTCTGAGCACGCCTTGCGAATGTCAGCTTCCTTCCTCATGACCTTGTCACGGGCGGGATTCCTCACACTGGCTCCCGGCAGCTTTCCCACAGGGCTGTCCCACGTGCCACCGTGGTGTGAGTCGATCCTCGGCTTGAAAGTCGAGGCAGTGCAGGGAAAACAGGTTTCCCTGGAATGGACTGAGACATCTGGGGGACTCTGGGAATGTGGCACGACCCTGGAGTTCCTCTCGCCTTTCCTGTGGAGAGCGCCTCCACTTGAGATGCGACGGGAAAGCCGGGAATTCTTTCCCGACCACGCAGGGAAAGGATCCCTCCTCTCGAGCTAGGAGGCGGAAACGGGGCTCCTCTGGATGTGGGCGGGACTCCCGTGCTTCCTCTCGAGTGGAGGGTATATCGGGGAACTTCTTGAGTTGCAGCAAGGGTGTGAAGGACCCTTTGGAAGTTCCAGAGGTTAGGTGTGATTAGCCTCGAGACGCCTCAGTGGAAATGGGCCTCATCTCGCCTGGAGGGCAGAACCTCCTGGATTTTCTCGAGTTGCGGCAGGTGCTCTCGACTTACGATGGGACCTCAGGGACCCGCTGGTGGCGTCAGGAAAGGCCAGTCCCCATGCGAGTTGCTCAGGGGGCCTCTCGGGATCCTCTTCCGTCGATGCTGGGGCCTAAGACCTTGTGTGGAGTCAGTGCCGGAACCTGAGGATTCCTCTCCAGTGCTGACATGGATCTTGGGGTACTTCTGGAGTCTCCCCAGGGAGTCAGTCCTCGTCTCGAGTGGGGGAATGCACGTGCACTTTCCTTCCGAGCTGTAGCAGCAGTGTCGCACTTCCCTTCGCGTGGATCAAGGGATCTGTGGCTTTCCCTCGAGGCTTTCCCACGAGGCTTTCCCACAGGGCTGTCCACGTGCCACCGTGGTGTGAGTCGATCCTCGGCTTGAAAGTCGAGGCAGTGCAGGGAAAACAGGTTTCCCTGGAATGGACTGAGACATCTGGGGACTCTGGGAATGTGGCACGACCCTGGAGTTCCTCTCGCCTTTCCTGTGGAGAGCGCCTCCCTTGAGATGCGACGGGAACGCCGGGAATTCTTTCCCGACCACGCAGGGAAAGGATCCCTCTCTCGAGCTAGGAGGCGGAAACGGGGCTCCTCTGGATGTGGGCGGACTCTCGTGCTTCCTCTCGAGTGGACGGGTATGTCGGGGAACTTCTTGAGTTGCAGCAAGGGTGTGAAGGACCCTTTGGAAGTTCCAGAGTTAGTGTGATTAGCCTCGAGACGCCTCAGCGGAAATGGGCCTCATCTCGCCTGGAGGGGAGAACCTCCTGGATTTTCTCGAGTTGCGGCAGGTGCTCTCGACTTACGACGGGGACCTCAGGGACCCGCTCTGGTGGCCTCAGGAAAGGCCAGTCCCCATGCGACTCTCTCTTCCTCTCCCGTCGATGCTGGGGCCTAAAACCTTGTGTGGAGTCAGTGCCGGAACCTGAGGATTCCTCTCCAGTGCTGACATGGATCTTGGGGTACTTCTGGAGTCTCCCCAGGGGAGTCAGTCCTCGTCTCGAGTGGGGCATGCACGTGCGCTTTCCTCCGAGCTGTAGCAGCAGTGTCACGCTTCCCTTCGCGTGGATCAAGGGATCGGCTTTCCCTCGAGGCTTTCCCACGAGGCTTTCCCACAGGGCTGTCCCACGTGCCACCGTGGTGTGAGTCGATCCTCGGCTTGAAAGTCGAGGCAGTGCAGGGAAAACAGGTTTCCCTGGAATGGACTGAGACATCTGGGGGACTCTGGGAATGTGGCACGACCCTGGAGTTCCTCTCGCCTTTCCTGTGGAGAGCGCCTCCTCTTGAGATGCGACGGGAACGCCGGGAATTCTTTCCCGACCACGCAGGGAAAGGATCCCTCCTCTCGAGCTAGGAGGCGGAAACGGGGCTCCTCTGGATGTGGGCGGGACTCTCGTGCTTCCTCTCGAGTGGACGGGTATGTCGGGGAACTTCTTGAGTTGCAGCAAGGGTGTGAAGGACCCTTTGGAAGTTCCAGAGTTAGGTGTGATTAGCCTCGAGACGCCTCAGCGGAAATGGGCCTCATCTCGCCTGGGGGAGAACCTCCTGGATTTTCTCGAGTTGCGGCAGGTGCTCTCGACTTACGACGGGGACCTCAGGGACCCGCTCTGGTGGCCTCAGGAAAGGCCAGTCCCCATGCGAGTTGCTCGGGGCCTCTCGGATTCCTCTCCCGTCGATGCTGGGGCCTAAGACCTTGTGTGGAGTCGGTGCCGGAACCTGAGGATTCCTCTCCAGTGCTGACATGGATCTTGGGGTACTTCTGGAGTCTCCCCAGGGGAGTCAGTCCTCGTCTCGAGTGGGGGCATGCACGTGCGCTTTCCTCCCGAGCTGTAGCAGCAGTGTCGCGCTTCCCTTCGCGTGGATCAAGGGATCTGTGGCTTTCCCTCGAGGCTTTCCTCGAGGCTTCCCACAGGTCTGTCCCACGTGCCACCGTGGTGTGAGTCGATCCTCGGCTTGAAAGTCGAGTGCAGGGAAAATAGTTTTCCCTGGAATGGACTGAGACATCTGGGGGACTCTGGGAATGGTGGCACGACCCTGGAGTTCCTCTCGCCTTTCCTGTGGAGAGCACCTCCTCTTGAGATGCGACGGGTACGCCGGGAATTCTTTCCCGACCACGCAGGGAAGGGATCCCTGCTCTCAAGCTATGAGGCGGAAACGGGGCTCCTCTTGATGTGGGCGGGACTCTCGTGCTTCCTCTCGAGAGGAGACGGGTATGTCGGGGAACTTCTTGAGTTGCAGCAAGGATGGGAAGGACCCTTTGTAAGTTACAGAGGTTAGGTGTGATTAGCCTGGAGATGCCTCAGCAGAAATGGGCCTCATCTCGCCTGGAGGGGAGAACCTCCTGGATTTTCTCGAGTTAGGGCAGGTGCTCTCGACTTACGACGGGGATCTCAGGGACCCGCTCTGGGGGCCTCAGGAAAGGCCATTCCCCATTCGAGTTGCTCGGGGCCTCTCGCGATTCCTCTTCCGTCGATGCTGGGGCCTAAGAACTTGTGTGGAGTCGGTGCCAGAACCTGAGGTTTCCTCTCCAGTGCTGACATGGATCTTGGGGTACTTCTGGAGTCTCCCCATGGGAGTCACTCCTCGTCTCGAGTGGGGGCATGCACCTGCGCTTTCTTCCCGAGGTGTAGCAGCAGTGTCATGCTCCCGTCGCGTGGATCAAGGGATCAGTGGCTTTCCCTCGAGGCTTCCTCACGAGGCTTTCCCAGGCTTTCCCACGAGGCTTTCCCACAGGGCTGTCCCACGTGCCACCGTGGTGTGAGTCTATCCTTGGCAGGAAAGTCGAGGCAGTGCAGGGAAAACAGGTTTCCCTGGAATGGACTGAGACATCTGGGGGACTCTGTGAATGGTGGCACCACCCTGGAGTTCCTCTCGCCTTTCCTGTGGAGAGCGACTCCTCTTGAGAAGCGACGGGAACGCTGGGTATTCTTTCCCGACCACGAAAGGAAATGATCCCTCCTCTCGAGCTAGGAGGCGGAAACGGGGTTCCTCTGGATGTGAGCGGGACTCTCGTGCTTCCTCTCAAGTGGAGACGGGTATGTCGGGGAACTTCTTGAGTTGCAGCAAGGGTGTGAATCACCCTTTGGAAGTTCCAGAGGTTTGGTGTGATTAGCCTCGAGACACCTCAGCAGAAATGGGCCTCATCTCGCCTCAGGGGAAATCCACCTGGATTTTCTCTTGTTGCGGCAGGTGCTCTCGACTTCCGATGGGGACCTCAGCGACCCGCTCTGGTGGCCTCAGGAAAGGCCAGTACCCAGGCGAGTTGCTCGGGGGCCTCTCGGGACTCCTCTCCCGTCGAGGCCGGGGCCTAAGATCTTGTGTGGAGTCGGTGCCGGAACCTGAGGATTCCTCTCCATTGCTGACATGGATCTTGGGCTACTTCTCGAGTCTCCCCAGGGGAGTTTTCGTCGTCTCGAGTGGGGGCATGCACGTGAGCTTTCCTCCCGAGCTGAAGCAGCAGATTCACGCTTCCCTTCCCGTGGATCAAGGGATCTGTGGCTATCCCTCGAGGCTTTCCCACGAGGCTTCCCACAGGTTTGTACCACGTGCCACCGTAGTGTGAGTCGTTCCTCGGCATGAAAGTCGAGGCAGTGCAGGGAAAACAGGTTTCCCTGGAATGGACTGAGACATCTGGGGGTCTCTGGGAATGGTGGCACGACCCTGGAGTTTCTCTCGCCTTTCCTGTGGAGAGCGCCTCCTCTTGAGTTGCGACGGAAACTCCGAGAATTTTTTACCGAACACGCAGGGAAAGGATCCCTTCTCTCAAGCTAGGAGGGGTAAATGGGGCTCCTCTGGATGAGGGCGGGACACTCGTAGTTCCTCTCGAGTGGAGACGGATATGTTGGGGAACTTCTTGAGATGCAGCAAGGGTGTGAAGGACCCTTTGGAAGTTCCAGAGTTTAGGTGTGATTAGCCTCGATACGCCTCAGCCGAAATGGGCCTCATCTCGCCTGGAGGGGAGAACCTCCTGGATTTTCTCGAGTTGCTGCACGTGCTCTCGACTTACGACGGGGACCTCAGGGACCCACTCTGGTGGCCTTAGGAAAGGCCAGTCCCCATGCGAGTTGCTCGGGGCCTCTCGGGATTCCTCTCCCGTCGATGCCGGGGCCTAAGACCTTGAGTGGTGATGGTGCTCCAACCTGAGGATTCCTCTCCTGTCCTGACATGGATCTTGGGGTACTTCTGGAATCTCCCCAGCGTAGTCAGTCCTCGTATCTAGTGGGGGCATGCACGTACTCTTTCCTCCCGAGGTGTAGCAGCAGTGTCACGCTTCCCTTCGAGTGGATTAAGGGATCTGTGGCTTTCCCTCGAGGCTTTCCCATGAGGCTTTCCCACGAGGCTTTCCCACAGGGCTGTCCCACGTGCCACCGTGGTGTGAGTCGATCCTCGGCTTGAAAGTCGAGACATTGCAGGGAAATCAGTTTTCCCTGGAATGAAATGAGACATCTGGGGGACTCTGGGAATGGTGGCACCACCCTGGAGTTCCTCTCGCCTTTCCTGTGGAGAGCGCCTTCTCTTGAGATGCGACAGGAACGCCGGGAATTCTTTCCCACCACGCAGGGATTGGATCCCTCCTCTCGAGCTAGGAGGCGGAAACGGGGCTCCTCTCGATGTGGGCGGACGCTCGTGTTCCTCTCGAGTGGCGACGGGGATGTCGAGAAATTTCTTGAGTTGCAGCAAGGGTGTGAAGGACCCTTTGGAAGTTCCAGACGTTAGGTGTGATTAGCCTCGAGACGCCTCAGCGGAAATGGGCCTCATCTCTCCCTGGAGGGGAGAACCTCCTGGATTTTCTCGAGTTGCGGCAGGTGCTCTCGACCTAC
>NW_017195275.1:0-8989 GCF_001704415.2 Capra hircus
TGTGGTCCCCATCGTTTGTCGTATGACGAGAGCACCTGCCCCAACTCGAGAACATCCAGGAGGTTCTCCCTTCCAGGCAAGATGAGGCCCATTTCCTGAGGCGTCTGGAGGCGAATCACACCTAACCTCTGGAACTTCCAAAGGGTCCGTCACACCCTTGCTGCTACTCAAAAAGTGCCTCGACATGCCCATCTCCACTCCAGAGGAAGCACGAGAGTCCGCCCACATCCAGATGAGCCCCGTTTCCGCCTCCTAGCTCGAGAGGAGGTATCCTTTACCTTCGTGTTCGGGAGAGAATTCCCGGCGTTCCCGTCGCATCTCAAGAGGAGGCGCTCTCCAGGGGAAAGGCGAGAGGAACTCCAGGGTCATGCCACCATTCCCAGAGCCCCCAGAAGTCTCAGTCCATTCCAGGGAATCCTGTTTTCCCTGCACTGCCTCGACTTTCAAACCGAGGATCGAGACACACCACGTTGGACAGCGTGGGAAAGCCTCTTGGGAAAGCCTCGTGGGAAAGCTCAGGGAAAGCTCGAGGGAAACCACAGATCCCTTGATCCGCGCAAAGGGAAGCGTGACACTGCTGCTACAGCTCGGGAGGAAAGCGAACGTGCATGCCCCCACTCGAGACGAGGACGGACTACCCCGGGAAAACTCCAGAAGTACCCCAAATCCATGTCAGCACTGGAGAGGAATCCTCAGGTTCCGGCACCGACTCCACGCATGGTCTTAAGCCCGGCATCGACGGGAGAGGAATCCCGAGAGGCCCCCGAGCAACTCGCATGGGGACTGTCCTTTCCTGAAGCCACCAGAGCGGGTCCCTGAGGTCCCCGTCGTAAGTCGAGAGCACCTGCCGCAACTCGAGAAAATCCAGGAGGTTCTCCCCTCCAGGCCAGATGAGGCCCATTTCCGCTGAGGCGTCTAGAGGCTAATCACACCTAACCTCTGGAACTTCCAAAGGGTCCTTCACACCCTTGCTGCAACTCAAGAAGTTCCCCGACTTACCCGTCTCCACTCGAGAGGAAGCACGAGAGTCCCGCCCACATCCAGAGGAGCCCCGTTTCCGCTTCCTAGCTAGAGAGGAGGGATCCTTTCCCTGCGTGGTCGGGAAAGAATTCCAGGCGTTCCTTTCGCATCTCAAGAGCAGGCGATCTCCAGAGGAAAAGCGAGAGGAACTCCAGGGTCGTGCCACCATTCCCAGAGTCCCCCAAATGTCTCAGTCCATTCCAGGGAAAACTGTTTTCCCTGCACTGCCTCGACTTTCAAGCCAAGGATCGACTCACACCACGGTGGAACGTGGGACAGCCCTGTGGGAAAGCCTCGTGGGAAAGCCTCGAGGGAAAGCCACAGATCCCTTGTTCACGCGAAGGGAAGCGTGACACTGCTGCTACAGCTCGGGAGGAAATTGCACGTGCATGCCCCCACTAGTAACGAGGACTGACTGCCCTGGGGAGACTCAAGAAGTATCCCAAGATCCATGTCAGCACTGGAGAGGACTCCTCAGCTTCTGGCACCGACTCCACACAAGGTCTTAGGCCCGGCATCGACGGGAGAGGAATCCCGAGAGGCCCCTGAGCAACTCGCATGGGGACTGGCCTTTCCTGAGGCCACCAGAGCGGGTCCCTGAGGTCCCCGTCGTAAGTCGAGAGCACCTGCCGCAACTCGAGAAAATCCAGGAGGTTCTCCCTTCCAGGAGAGATGAGGCCCCTTTCCGCTGAGACATCTCAAGGCTAATCACGCCTCACCACTGGAACTTCCAAAGGGTCCTTCACACCCTTGCTGCAACTCAAGAAGTTCCCCGACATACCCGTCTCCACTCGAGAGGAAGCACGAGGTCCGCCCACATCCAGAGGAGCCCCGTTTCCGCCTCCTAGCTCGAGAGAAGGGATCCTTTCCCTGCGTGTACGGGAAAGAATTCCGGCGTTCCCGTCGCATCTCAAGAGGAGGCGCTCTCCACAGGAAAGGCGAGAGGAACTCCAGGGTCGTGCCACCACCCAAGTCCCCCTGATGTCTCAGTCCTTTCCAGGGAAACCTGTTTTCCATGCTTTCCCTGCACTGCCACGCATTCAAGCTGAGGATCGACTCACACCACGGTGGCACGTGGACAGCCCTGTGGGAAAGCCTCATGGGAAGGCCTCGTGGGAAAGCCTACTGGGAAAGCCACAGATCCCTTGATCCACACGAAGGGAAGCGTGACGCTGCTGCTACAGCTCGGGAGGAAAGCGCACGTGCATGCCCCCACTTGAGACGAGGACTGACTCCCCTGGGAGACTCCAGAAGTATCCCAAGATCCATGTCAGCACTGGAGAGGAACCCTCAGTTCCGGCACCGACTCCACACAAGGTCTTAGGCCCCGAATCGACGGGAGAGGAATCTCGAGAGGCCCCCGAGCAACTCGCATGGGGACTGGCCTTTCCTGAGGCCACCAGAGCGGGTCCCTGAGGTCCCCGTCATAAGTCGAGAGCACCTGCCGCAGCTCGAGAAAATCCAGGAGGTTCTCCCCTCCAGGCGAGATGAGGCCCATTTCCGCTGAGGCGTCTCTAGGCTAATCACACCTAACCTCTGGAAATTCCAAAGGGTCCTTCACACCCTTGCTGCAACTCAAGAAGTTCCCCGACATACCCGTCTCCACTCGAGAGGAAGCACGAGAGTCCCGCCCACATCCAGAGAAGCCCCGTTTCCGCCTCCTAGCTCGAGAGGAGGGATCTTTCACAGCGTGTTTGGGCAAGAATTCCCGGCGTTCCCGTCACATCTCAAGAAGAGGCGCTTTCGGCAGGAAAGGCGAGAGGAACTCCAGGGTCGTGCCACCATTCCCAGAGTTCCCCAGATGTCTCAGTCCATTCCAGGGAAACCTGTTTTCCCTGCACTGCCTCGACTTTCAAGCTGATTATCGACTCACACAATGGTGGCACGTGGGACAGCCCTGTGGGAAAGCCTCGTGGAAAACCTCGTGGGAAAGCCTCGAGGGAAAGCCACATATCCCTTGATCTACGCGAAGGGAAGCATGACACCCTGCTACAGCTCGGGAGGAAACGCACGTGCATGCCCCCACACGAGACGAGGACTGACTCCCCTGGGGAGACTCCAGAAGTGCCCCAAATCCATGTCAGCACAGAACAGGAATCCTCAAGTTCCGGCACCCAATTCCACAGAAGGTTAGGCCCCACCGACGGAGAGAAATCCCGAGAGGCCCCCTGAGCAACTCGCATGGGGACTGGCCTTTCCTGAGGCCACCAGAGCGGGTCCCTGAGGTCCCCGTCGTAAGTCGAGAGCACCTGCCGCAACTCGAGAAATCCAGGAGGTTCTCCCCTCCAGGCGAGATGAGGCCCATTTCCGCTGAGGCGTCTCGAGGCTAATCACACCAAACCTCTGGAACTTCCAAAGGGTCCTTCACACCCTTGCTGCAACTCAAGAAGTTCCCCGACATACCCGTCTCCACTCGAGAGGAAGCACGAGAGTCCCTCCCACATCCAGAGGAGCCTCGTTTTTTCGCCTCCTAGGTCGAGAGGAGGGATCTTTCCCTGCGTGGTCGGGCAAGAATTCCTGGCGTTCCCGTCGCATCTCAAGAAGAGGCGCTTTCCACAGGAAAGGCGAGAGGAACTCCAGGGTCGTGCCACCATTCCCAGAGTCTCCCAGATGTCTCGGTCCATTCCAGGGAAACCTGTTTTCCCTTCACTGCCTGGACTTTCAAGCGAGGATCGACTCACACCAAGGTGGCACGTGGGACAGCCCTGTGGGAAAGCCTCATGGAAAGCCTCGTGGGAAAGCCTCGAGGGAAAGCCACAGATCCCTTGTTCCACGCGAAGGGAAGCGTGACACTGCTGCTACAGCTCGGGAGGAAATTGCACGTGCATGCCCCCACTCGTAACGAGGACTGACTGCCCTGGGGGAGACTCAAGAAGTATCCCAAGATCCATGTCAGCACTGGAGAGGATCCTCAGCTTCTGGCACCGACTCCACACAAGGTCTTAGGCCCAGCATCGACGGGAGAGGAATCCCGAGAGGCCCCTGCGCAACTCGCATGGGGACTGGCCTTTCCTGAGGCCCCCAGAGCGGGTCCCTGAGGTCCCCGTCGTAAGTCGAGAGCACCTGCCGCAACTCGAGAAAATCCAGGAGGTTTCCCTCCAGGCGAGATGAGGCCCATTTCCGCTGAGGCGACTCGAGGCTAATCACATCTAACCTTTGGAACTTCCATAGGGTCCTTCACACCCTTGCTGCAACTCAAGAAGTTCCCCGACATACCCTTGTCCACTCGAGAGGAAGCGCGAGCGTCCCTTGCACATCCAGAGGAGGCCCTTTTCCTCCTTGTAGCTCGAGATGAGGGATCCTTTCCCTGCGTGGTCGGGAAAGAATTCCCGGCATTCCCGTCGCATCTCAAGAGGAAGCGCTCTCCACAGGAAAGGCGAGAGGAACTCCAGGGTCGTGCCACCAATCCAAGAGTCCCCCAGAGGACTGAGTCCATTCCAAAGGAAACTCTTTTACCTGCACTGCCTTGACTGTCACGCCGAGGATGGACTCACACCACGGTGGCACGTGGGACAGCCCTGTGTGTTAGCCTCGTGGGAAAGCCTCATGGGAAATCCTACAGGGAAAGCCACACATCCCTTGATCCACCCGTCGGGTAGCATGACACTGCTGCCACCTTTAGGGAGGAAAGCCCACGTGCATTTCCCCACTCGAGACGAGGACTGACTCCCCTGGGGAGAGTCCAGAAGTACCCAAAAATCCACGTCAGCACTGGAGAGGAATCCTCAGTTTCCGGTCCCAACTCAACACAAGGTCTTCGACTCGGGAAATGCAAGCATTTAAAAGATCTCTCCTTTGGAGCCTCGAGGGGGATCGGGGCTTCTCTGGATGTGGGCGGGACCCTCGTGCTTCCTTTGAGTGTAGACGGGTGTGTCGGGAAAGCTCTTGAGTTGCAGCAAGTGTGTGAAGGAACCATTGGAAGTTCCAGAGGTTAGGTGTGCTTAGCCTCTAGATGCGTCAGTGGAAATAGGCCTCATTTTGCTGTAGGGGAGAACCTCCTGGATTTTCTCGAGTTACGGCAGGTGCTCTCGAATTACGACGGGGACCTCAGGGACCCGGTCTCGTGGCCTCAGGAAAGGCCAGTCCCCATGCAAGTTGCCAGGGGGACTCTCGGGATTCCTCTTGGGTCGATGCCGGGGCCTAAGACCTTGTGTGGAGTCGAGGCCGGATCCTGAGGATTCCTCTCCAGTGCTGACATGGTTCTTGGGGTACTTCTGGAGTCTCCCCAGGGAAGTCAGTCCTCGTCTCGAGTGTGGGCATGCACGTGCGCTTTCCTCCCGAGCTGTAGCAGCAGTGTCACGCTTCCTAACGTGGTCAAGGGATCTGTAGCTTTCACTCAAGTCTTTCCTTCAAGGCTTTCCCAAGAGTCTTTCCCACAGGGCTGTCCACCTGCCACCAGGGTGTGAGTCGATCCTCGGCTTGAAAGTCGAGGCAGTGCAGGGAAAACATGTTCCTCTGGAATGGACTGAGACATCTGGGGGACTCTTGGAATGGTGGTACGACCCTGGAGTTCCGCTCGCCTTTCCTGTGGAGAGCGCCCTCCTCTTGAGATGGGACGGGAACGCCGGGAATTCTTTCCGACCAAGCAGGGAAAGGATCCGTCATCTCGAGGTCCGAGGCATAAACGGGGCTCCTCTGGATGTGGGCGGGACCCTCGTGCTTCCTCTGGAGTGGAGACGGTATGTCGGGGAACTTCTTGAGTTTCAGCAAGGTTGTTAAGGAACCTTTGGAATTTCCAGAGTTTAGGTGTGATTAGCCTCGAGAGCCTCAGCGGAAATTGGCCTCATCTTGCCTGGTGGGGGAGAACCTCCTGGATTTTCTCGAATTGTGGCAGGTGTTCTCAACGTACGCTGGGACCTCAGGGACCCGCTCTGGTGGCGTCAGGAAAGGCCAGTTCCCATCCGAGTGGCTACGGGGCCTCTCGGGATTCCTCTCCCGTCGATGGTGGGGCCTAAGACCTTGTGTGAAGTCGAGGCCGGTACCTGAGGATTCCTCTCCCGTGCTGACATGGTTCTTGGGGTACTTCTTGAGTCTCCCCAGGGGTGTCAGTCCTCTTCTCAGCGGGATCATGCAAGAACGCTTACCTCCCGAGCTGCAGTAGCAGTGTCACTCTGCCCGTCGCGGGATCAAGAGATCTGTGTCTTTCCCTCGAGGTATTTCCCACGGGGCTTTCCCTCGAGGCTTTCCCACGAGGCTTTCCCACATCGCTGTCCCACGTGCCACCGTGGTGCCAGTCGATCCTCGGGCGTGAAAATCAAGGCAGTGCAGGGAAAACAGGTTCCTCTGGAATGGACTGAGACATCTGGGGGACTCTTGGAATTGTGGCACGACCCTGGAATTCCTCTCGCCTTTCCTGTGGAGAGCGCCTCTTCTTGAGATTCGGTGGGAACGCCGGGAATTCTTTCCCGACCAAGCAGGGAAAGTGCCGTGGTCCAGCCCCGGTGGATCCAGGGTGATTCGAAGGTGGGGACGTAGTCGTCGTCTTTGGAAATATACATATTTAATCCCAGATATAAAGAGATTAGAAATGGATAGTGTAGTAGGAAGATTATTGGAGAAAAAGAGGCTGAATAACTTGGATTACGTGGAATAACATCCATCCTCCAGTAGAGAATTCAGCCAGAAAAAACGGGGAGCAAAAAAGAAGCGACATGGGGGAATCAGTCTTTCCGGAAACTGATCTGATTTCTTTATTTTTGGTTTTGCTTTATACCTCTTGTTACACATAGGGATGAATACAGAGTCACGCAGGAGTCGGCATCCTGACCTTTATCAAAATCAGGTGCTTCACATAAATGTATAAAAAAAAGGTCTTAGGGATCTTACATCATCTTCTGGCCATGAATGAGACCTGCTGACATTTTATGATCCTTTCTTTCTGATAACCAAATAAACTTATTTCTTCCAAGGGTTTTTCTTAAACCAGGCACCACCCTCCAAATAAAGTTACATTCCTATAGGGTGAGGGTGTAGTGAGTTACAATCAAGAAAGGAATTTATTTAACCCAAGGTTAACATGATTAGTCTTAAAGGTGAATTCTTATTTCTCCTATATGCTTAAAGGTTAATACTTATTTCTCCTATATACTAGTTATATTCATTATAAGGGTAGGGAACATGGAGATTTATCAGCAAACATCAGCCTAACAAATGAAAATCCTTTCATCAATTCTCCCCTTAAGATCTATTTAGTCTTAAGATATGATAAAGTTACATTCTTACATAGAAAGGACACAGTGATATTTATAACAAAGTACAGTGATCTATTACAAAAGTGAAATCCATTAACTCAAAAAGTCTAGTATTGCTAACATCAAAAACTGCTATATTTCCTTTGCTATATTCCAAATACATTGATTAATATATTCCAAGTGCCTAAGGATATGGAGGCCTGGTGGCAATCATTGACTCAACAAGAAGAAAAAGTCCTATGCTAATTAAGACTCTCAAAATACTCCAAAACTCTCTGTGCTGTTTACAGTTGAGAGGTAGTAAACAATCTTGTGCCTAGTGGCAGCAGTATGGATAATCCTGTCACACAAGCTGGTCTGTCAGCAGAGAGGTTTGACCTAAAATATCCTTGTCCCACCCAGAGCAGGGAATTAGCAGCAATTTTTGACACAACAAATGAAGAACCCTTCACCAATATAATTCCTAACCAACTATACTAATAATTTCTAACTCCCCAAAATAATTTGCCTTTAGTAAGTCTAAAACATCTCATGCCTCTCAGGTTGGGAGGCTGTAAACAATCACATGTTGGCCGGACAAACCTATAAGGTGGGCTAGAAACCTTCAGAGGAGTCGGCAAGCTGAAACACTCTTGTCATGCCAAGATATTTATTGCCTTGAAGCCTGCACGTTTACTTCTTCTCCGAGAGAAACAGTTATGGGGGAGAGCCCCCGTAAAGTCAGAAGTGTAGGTGAGAGCATAAAACAGACTCTGGTTTTGGGGTTCGATTGCTCGGGAACAGGGGGTTACCTGAGGCTTGATCACGCCTTTGGCATGCCAAGCCTCCTTCCTCATGACCTTTGCCATTAGGCGGAATTCCTCACGCTGGCCCCCGGAAGGAAAGGATCCCTCATCTCGAGCGACGAGGCGGAAACGCGCCTCCTGTGGATGTGGGGGGACCATCTTGCTTATTCTCGAGTGTGGAGACGGGATATGTCGGGGAACTTATTGAGTTGCAGCAAGGTTGAAAGTACCTTTTGGAAGTTCCAGAGGTTAGGTGTGATTAGCCTCGAGACACCTCAGTGGAAATGGGCCTCATCTCGCCTGGAGGGGAGAACCTCCTGGATTTTCTCGAGTTGCGGCAGGTGCTCTCGACTTACGACGGGGACCTCAGGGGCCAGCTCTGGTGGCCTCAGGAAAGGCCAGTCCCCATTCAAGTTTCTAGGGGCCTCTCAGGATTCCTCTCCTGTCGATGCCGGGCCTAAGACCTTGTGTGAAGTCGGGCTGGAACCTGAAGATTCCTCTCCAGTGCTGACATGGATCTTGTGGTACTTCTGGAGTCTCCCCAGGGGAGTCAGTCCTCGTCTCGAGTGGGGGCATGCACGTGCGCTTTCCTCCGAGCGGTAGCAGCAGTGTCACGCTTCCCGTCGCGTGGATCAAGGGATCTGTGGCTTTCCCTAGGCTTTCCCATGAGGCTTTCCCACAGGGCTGTCCCACATGCCACCTTGGTGTGAGACGATCCTCGGCGTGAAAGTCTGGCAGTGCAGGGAAAACAGGTTCCTCTGGAATGGACTGAGACATCTGGGAACTCTTGGAATGGTGGCACGACCCTGGAGTTCCTCTGGCCTTTCCTGTGGAGAGCCACTTCCTCTTGAGATGCGACGGGAACGCCAGGAATTCTTTCCCGACCACGCAGGGAAAGGATCCTCCTCTCTAGATACGAGGCGGAAACGGCGGCTCCTCTGGATGTGGGCGGGACCCTCGTGCTCATCTCGAGTGGAGACGGGTATGTCGGTG
>NW_017195276.1:0-8989 GCF_001704415.2 Capra hircus
GGCAAGTGGAATAGCCTTGTGGGAAGGCCTCATGGGAAAGACTCCAGGGAAAGCCACAGATTCCTTGATCCACGAGAAGGGAAGCGTGACACTGCTGCTACCGCTCGGGAGGAAAGCGCACGTGCATGACCCACTCGACGCCGAGGACTGACGCAAGCTTGGAGACTCCAGAAGTACGCCAAGATCCATGTCAGCACTGGAGAGGAATCCTCAGGTTCCGGTCCGACTCCACACAAGGTCTTAGGCCCGGCATCGACCGGAGAGGAATCCTGAGAGGCCCCTAGCACTCGCATGGGGACTGGCCTTTCCTGAGGTCACCAGAGCGGGTCCCTGAGGTCTCCGTCGTAACTCGAGAGCACCTGCGCAACTCGAGAAAATCCAGGAGGTTCTCCCCTCCAGGCGAGATGAGGCCCATTTCCGCTGAGGCGTCTCGAGGCTAATCACACCTAACCTCTGAACTTCCAAAGGGTCCTTCACACCTTGCTGCAAGTCAAGAAGTTCTCCGACATACCATATCCACTCGAGAGGAAGGACGAGGTTCCGCCCATATCCAGCGGAGCCCGTTTCCGCCTCGTAGCTCGAGAAGAGGATCCTTTCCTTTGTCGTCGGGAAAAGATTCCCGGCCTTCCCGTCGCATCTCAAGAGGAGGGCGCTCTCCACAGGAAAGACGAGAGGAACTCAGGGCCTTGCCAGCATTCCAAGAGTCCCCAGATGTCTAAGTCCATTCCAGAAGAAACTGTTTTCCTGCACTGCCTCGACGTTCACGCCGAGGGATCGACTCACACCACCGTGGCACGTGGGACAGCCCTGTTGGAAAGCCTCGTGGGAAAGCCTCAATGGAAAGCGACAGATCCCTTGATCCACACGTCGGCAAGCGTGACACTGCTGCTGCAGGTCGTGAGGAAATGGCAGGTGCATGCCCCCACACGAGATGAGGACTGACTCCCCTGGTGAGACTCCAGAAGTACGGAAAGATTCATGTCAGCACTGGAGAGGCATCCTCAGGGTCTGGCCCGACTCCACACAAGGTCTTAGGCACCGGCATCGATGGGAGAGGAATCCCTAAAGGCCCCCTGGTAACTCGCATGGGGACTGGCCTTTCCTGAGGCCACAGAGCGGGTCCCTGAGGACCCGTCGTAACTCGAGAGCACCTGCCGCAACTGGGTAAATCCAGGAGGTTCTCCCCTCCAGGCGGGATGAGGCCCATTTCCTCTGAGGTGTCTGGAGGCTCATCACACCTAACCTCTGGAAATTAAAAGGGTCCTTGCTGCAACTCAAGAAGTTCCCCGACATACCCGTCTCCACACGAGAGGAAGCACGAGGGCCCGCCCACATTCAGAGGAACCCCGTTTCCGAGATGAAGGATCCTATCCTGCTTAGTCAGGAAAGATTTTTCGGCGTTCCCATGGCATCTCAAGAGCAAGGGTTCTCAATAGGAAAGGCAAGAGGAACTCCAGGGTCGTGCCACCATTTCAAGAGTCCCCCAGAGGTCTCAGTCCATTTCAGAGGAACCCGTTTTCCCAGCACTGCCTCAACTTTCACGCCGAGGATCCACTCACACCATGGTGGCATGTGGGACAGCCCTGTGAGAAAGCTCGAGGGAAAGCCACAGATCCCTTGATCCCGGGACGGGAAGCGTGACACATCTGCTACACTGTCCTGAGGTCACGGTCGTATGTCGAGAGTACCTGCCGCAACTCGAGAAAATCCAGGAGGTTCTCTGCTCCAGTCGAGATGAGGCCCATTTTCTCTGCGGCGTCTCCGAGAGTAATCACAACTAAACTCTGGAACTTCCAAAGTGTCCTAAACACCCTTGCTAAAACTCAAGAAGTTCCCCGACATACCCGTCTCCACTCCAGAGGAAGAACGAGGGTCCCGGCAACCGGCAGAGGAGCTCCGTTTCCTCCTCCAAGCTCGAGATGAGAGATCCTTCCCTGCTTCCTCGGGAAAGAATTCCAGACGTTTCGACGCATCTCAAGAGGAGGCGCGCTGCACAGGAAAGGCGAGAGGAACTCATGGGTCGTGCCAACCATTCCAAGAGTCCCCCAGATGTCTCAGTCCATTCCAGAGGATCCTGTTTTCCCTGCACTGCTTCGACTTTCAGGCTGAGGATCGACTCACACCTGGTGGCACGTGTGACAACCCTGTGGGAAAGCCTCGTGGGAAAGCCTCCAGGGAAAGCCACAGATCCCTTAATCCACGCGACAGGAAGCATGACACTGCTGCTACAGCACGGGAGGAAAGCGCCCGTGCATGCCCCTACTCGAGACGAGAACTGACTCCCCTGGGGAGACTCCAGAAATACCCCCAAGATGCATGTCAGCCCTGGAGAGGAATCCTCAGGTTCCGGCCCCGACTCTACACAAGGTCTTAGGCCCTGGCATCGACGGGAGAGGAATAGCGACAGGACCTCTAGCAACTCACATGGGGACTGGCCTTTCCTGAGGTAACCAGAGCGGGTCCATGAGGTCCCCGTCGTAAGTCGAGAGCACCTGCCGCAACCTCGGTAAAATCCAGGAGGTTCTCACATGCAGGTGAGATGAGGCCCGTTTCCACTGATGTGTCTCCAGGCTAATCACACGTGAACTCTGGAACTTCTAAAGAGTCTTTCACAGTCATGCCTGCAACTAAAGAAGTTCCCCGACATACCCGTCCTCCACTCAAGAGGAAGCACGAGGGTCCCGGTCACATCCAGAGAGCTCCGTTTTCCGGCTCGTTGCTCGAGAGGAGGGATCCTTCCCTGTGTGGTTGGGAATGAATTCCCGGCGTTCCCGTCCCATCTCAAGATGAGGCGCTCTCCACCAGGAAAGGCGAGAGGAACTCAAGGGTCGTGCACCATTCGCAGCGTCCCCCAGATGTCTCAGTCCATTCCAGGGAAACCTGTTTTCCCTGCACTGCCTTGACTTTCTAGCCGAGGATCGACTCACACCACGGTGGCACGTGGGACAGCCCGTGGGAAAGCCTCGTGGAAAGCCCCGTGGGGAAAGCCTCGTGGGAAAGTCTCTAGGGAAAGCCACAGATCCCTTGATCCACGCGAATGGAAGCGTGACACTACTGCCTACAGCTCTGGAGGAAATCGCACGTGCATCGCCCCCACTCGAGACTACGACTGACTCCCTGGGGAGACTCCAGAATTACCCCCAAGATCCATGTCAGAACTGGAGAGGAATCCTCAAGTTCCGCACCGAATTCACACAAGGTCGTAGGCCCCGGCATCGACTGGAGAGGAATCCCGAGAGGCCCCTGAGCAACGCGCATGTGGACTGGCCTTTACTGAGTCCATCAGAGCGGGTCCTGAGGTCCCCCGTCATAAGTCGAGAGCACCTGCCCCAACTCGAGAAAATCCAGGAGGTTCTCCCCTCCAGGCAAGATGAGGCCCATTTCCGCTGAGGCGTCTTGAGGCTAATCACACCTAACCTCTGGAACTTCCAAAGGTCCTTCACACCCTTGCTGCAACTCAAGAAATTCTCCGACATACCCGTCTGCACCTCGAGAGGAAGCACGAGAGTCCCACCCATATCCAGAGGAGCCCCATTTCTGGCCTCTTAGCTTCAGAGGTGGGATCCTTTCCGTGCGTTGTCTGGAAAGAATTCACCGAGTTCCCGTCGCAATTCAAGAGGAGGCGCTCTCCACAGGAAAGGCGAGAGGAACTCCAGTGTCGTGCCACCATTCGCAGAGTCCCCCAGATGTCTCAGTCCATTCCAGGGAAACCTGTTTCCCTGCACTGCCTCGACTTTCAAGCCGAGGATCGACTCACACCACGGTGGCACGTGGGACAGGCCCTGTGGGAAAGCTTCTTGGGAAAGCCTCGTGTGAAAGCCTCGAGGGAAAACCACAGATCCCTTGATCCACGTGAAGGAAAGCGTGACATTGCTGCTACAGCTCGGGAGGAAAGCCCACGTGCAAGCCTCCCCTCGAGACGAGGACTGACTCCCCCGGGAGACCTCAGAAGTACCCCAAGATCCATGTCAGCACCGGAGAGGAATCCTCAGGTTCTGGCACCGACTCCACACAAGATCTTAGGCCCCGGCATAGACGGGAGAGGAATCCCGAGAGGCCGTCGAGCCAACTCGCATGGGGCCTGGCCTTTCCTGAGGGCACCAGAGCGGGTCCCTGAGGTCTCCGTCGTAAGTCGAGGGCACCTGCCGCAACTCGAGAAATCCAGGAGGTTCTACCCTCCAGGCGAGATGAGGCCCATACCGCTGAGGCGTCACGAGGCTAATCACACCTAACCTATGGAACTTACAAAAGGGTCCTTCATGCCCTTGCTGCAACTCAAGAAGCTCCCCCACATACCCGTCTGCCACTCGAGAGGAAGCCCGAGAGTCCCGCCCACATCCAGAGGAGCCCCGTTACTGCTCCTAGCTCCGAGAGGAGGGATCCTTTCACTGAGTGGTCGGTCAAGTATTCCCGGAGTTCCCGTCTCATCTCAAGAGGAGGCGCTCTCCACAGGAAAGCGAGAGGAACTCCAGATTCGTGCACCCATTCCCAGAGGCCCCCAGATGTCTCAGTCCATTCCATGGAAACCTGTTTCTCCTGCACTGCCTCGACTTTCTAGCCTAGGATCGACACACAACACAGTGGCACGTGGGACAGCCCTTTGGGAAAGTCTCGTGGGAAAGCCTCGAGGAAAAGACTCGTGGCAAAGCCTCGAGGGAAAGCCGCAGATACCTTGATCCAGGCGAAGGGAAGCGTGACACTGCTGCCTACAGCTCGGGAGGAAAGCGCACGTGCATGCCCCCACTCGAGATGAGGACTGACTCCCGTGGGGAGACTGGAGAAGTACCCCAAGATCCTTGTCAGCACTGCAAAGGAATCCTCAGGTTCCGGCACGACTCCACACAGGTCTTAGGCCCTGGCATCGACGGGAGAGAACCCCGAGAGGGCCCTGAGTAACTCGCATGGGGACTGGTCTTTACTGAGGCCACCAGAGCGGGTCTCTGAGGTCCCTGTCGTAAGTCGAGAGCACCTGCCGCAACTCGAGAAAATCCAGGATGTTCTCCCCTCCAGGCGAGATGAGGCCCATTTCCGCAGAGGCGACTCGAGGCTTATAACACCTGACCTCTGGAACTTCCAAAGGGTCCTTCACACCCTTGCTGCAACTCAAGAAGTTCCCCCGACATACCCGTCTCCAATCGAGAGGAAGCACGAGAGTCCCGCCCACATCCAGAGGAGCCCCTTTTCCGCCTCCTAGCTCGAGGAGGAGGTATCATTTCCCTCGTGGTCGGGAAAGAAATTCCGGCTTTCGCGTCGCATCTCAAGTGGAGGCGCTCTCCACAGGAAAGGTTAGAGGAACTCCAGGGTCCGTGCCACCATTCCCAGAGTCCCCCAGATATTTCAGTCCATTCCAGGAAAACTGTTTTCCCTGCACTGCCTCGAATTTCAAGCCGAGGATCGACTCGCACCAAGGTGGCACGTGGGACAGCCCTGTGGGAAAGCCTCGTGGGAAAGCCTCGGAGGGAAAACCACAGATGCCTTGATCCACGCGAAGGGAAGCGTGACACTGCTGCTACAGCTCGGGAGGAAAGCGCACGTGCATGCCTCCCCTCGAGACGAGCACTGACCCCCCTGGGGAGACTCCAGAAGTACCCCAAGATCCATGTCTGGCCTGGAGAGGTATCCTCAGGTTCCGGCACCGACTCCACAAAGGACTTAGGACCCGGCATATACGGGAGTGGAATCCCGAGAGTCCCCCGAGCAACTCGCATGGGGACTGGCCTTTCCTGAGGCCATCAGACCGGGTCCATGAGGTCCCCGTCGTAAGTCGAGAGCACCTGCCGCAACTCGAGAAAATCCAGGAGGTTCTCCCCTCCAGGCGAGATGTGGCCCATTTCCACTGAGGCGACCAGAGGCTATTCACAGCTAAACTCTGGAACTTCCAAAGGGTCCTTCACACCCTTGCTGCAACTCTAGAAGTTCACCGACATACCCGTCTCCACTCGAGAGGAAGCACGAGAGTCCCGACCACATCCAGAGAAGCCCGGTTTCCACCTCCTAGCTCGAGAGGAGGGATCCTTTCCCTGCGTGCTCGGGAAAGAATTCCCGGCGTTCCCGTCGCATCTCAAGAGGAGGCGCTCTCCACAGGAAAGGCGAGAGGAACGCCAGGGTCATGCCACCATTCCCAGAGTCCCCCAGATGTCTCAGTGCATTCCAGTGAAACCTGTTTTGCCTGCACTGTTTTGACTTTCAAGCCGAGGATCGACTCATACCACGGTGGCACATGGGACAGCCCTGTGGGAAAGCCTCGTGGGAAAGCCTCGTGGGAAAGCCTCGAGGGAATGCCACTGATACCTTGTTCACGCGAAGGGAAGCGTGACACTGCTGCTACAGCTCGGGAGGAAAGCGCTCGTGCATGTCCCCACTCGAGACGAGGACTGATTCCACTGGGGAGACTCCAGAAGTACCCCAGGTCCATGCCAGCACTGGAGAGGAATCCTCAGGTTCCGGCACCGGCTCCACCAGAAGATCTTAGGCCCCGGCATCGACGGGAGAGGAATCCCGAGAGGCCTCCGAGCAACTCGCATGGGACTGGCCTTTCCTGAGGAAACCAGTGCGGGTCCCTGAGGTCCCCGTCGTAAGTCGAGAGCACCTACCGCAACTCGAGAAAATCCAGGAGATTCTCCCCTCCAGGAGAGATGAGGCCCATTTCCGCGGAGGCGTCTCGAGGCTATTCACACCTAAACTCTGGAACTTCCAAAGGTCCTTCACACCCTTGCTGCAACTCAAGATGTTCCCCGACATACCCGTCTCCACTCGAGAGGAAGCACGAGAGTCCCGCCCACATCCAGAGGAGCCCCCGTTTCCGCCTCCTAGCTCGAGAGGAGGGATCCTTTCCCTGCCGTGCTCGGGAAAGATTTCCCGGCGTTTCCGTGGCATATCAAGAGGAGGAGCTCACCACGGGAAAGGCCAGAGAAACTCCAGGGTCCTGCCACCATTCCCAGAGTCCCCCAGATATCTCAGTCCATTACAGGGAAACCTGTTTTCCCTGCACTGCGTCGACTTTCAAGACGAGGATCGACTCACACCACGGTGGCACGTGGGACAGCCCTGTGGGAAAGCCACGTGGGAAAGCCTCGTGGGAAAGCCTCGTGGGAAAGCCTGGAGGGAAAGCCACAGATCCCTTGATCCACGCGAAGGGAAGCGCGACACTGCTGCTACAGCTCGGAGGAAAGCGCACGTGCATGCCCCCACTTGTGACGAGGACTGACTCCACTGGTGAGACTCCAGAAGTACACCAAGATCCATGTCAGCACTGGAGAGGAATCCTCAGGTTCCGGCACCGACTCCACACAAGATCATAGGCCCTGGCAACGACGGGAGAGGAATCCCGAGAGGCCCATGAGCAACTCCCATGGGGACTGGCCTTTCCTGAGGCCACCAGAGCGGGTCCCTGAGGTCCCCTTCGTAAGTCGAAAGCACCTGCTGCAACTCGAGAAAAATCCAGGAGGTTCTCCCCTCCAGGCGAGATGAGGCCCATTTCCGCCGAAGCGTCTCGAGGCTATTCACACCTAAACTCTGGAACTTCCAAAGGGTCCTTCACACCCTTGCCTGCAACTCAGGAAGTTCCCCGACATTCCCGTCTCCACTCGAGAGGAAGCACGAGAGTCCCGGCCACATCCAGAGGAGCCCCGTTTCCATCTCCTAGCTAGAGAGGAAGGATCCTTTCCCTGCCGAGTTTCGGGGAAAGTATTCCCGGCGTTCCCGTCGCAACTCAAGAGGAGGCGCTTCTCCACAGGAAAGGCGGAGAGGAACTCCAGGGCCGGTGCCACCATTCCCAGAGTCAACCAGATGTCTCCGTCCATTCCAGGGAAACCTGTTTTCCCTGCACTGCCTCGACTTTTCAAGTCGAGGATCGACTCACAACACGATGGCACGTGGGACAGCCCTGTGTGAAAGCCTCGTGGGAAAGCCCCTGATCCCTTGATCCACACGAAGGGAAGTACGACACTACTGCTACAGTTCGGGAGGAAAGCGCACGTGCCTGCCCCCACTCGAGACGAGGACTGACTCCCCTGGGGAGACTCCAGAAGTACCCCAAGTTCCATGTCTGCACTGGAGAGGAATCCTCACTTTCCGGCACCGACTCCACACAAGGTCTCAGGCCCCGGCATCGATGGAGAGGAATCCCGAGAGGCCCCCCGAGCAACTCGCATGTCGACTGGCCTTTCCTGACGGCCACCAGAGCGGCGTCCCTGAGTCCCGTTGTAAGTCGAGGCACCTGCCGGCAACTCGAGAAAATCCAGGAGGTTCTCCCCTCCAGGCGAGATGAGGCCCATTTCCGCTGAGGTGTTTCGAGGCTATTCACACCTAACCTCTGGAACTTCCAAAGGGTCCTTCACACCCTTGCTGCAACTCAAGAAGTTCCCCGACATACCGTCTCTCACTCGAGAGGAAGCACGAGAGTCCGCCACATCAGAGAGCCCCGTTTCGCCTCCTAGCTCGAGAGGAGGATCCTTTCCTTGCATGGTCGGGAAGAATTCCTGGCGTTCCCGTCGCATCTCAAGAGGAGGCGCTCTCCACAGAAAGGCGAGAGGAACTCCAGGGTCGTGCCACATTCCAGAGTCACCGGATGTCTCCGTCCATTCCTGGGAAACCTGTTTTCCCTGCACTGCCTCGACATTCAAGCCGAGGATCGACTCCACCACGGTGCACGTGGACAGCCCTGTGGGAAAGCCTCGTGGGAAAGCCTGGAAAGCCTCGTGGGAAAGCCCAAAGCACAGATCCCTTGATCCATGCGAAGGGAAGCGCGACACTGCTGCTACAGCTCGGAGGAAAGCGCACGTGCATGCCCCCACTCGAGACGAGGACTGACTCCTTGGGGAGACTCCAGAAGTACCCAAGATCCATGTCTGCACTGCAGAGGAATCCTCAGGTTCCGGCACTGCACACAGGGTCTTAGGCCCCAGCATAGACGGGAGAGGAATCCGAGAGGCCCCATGTAACTCGCATGGGGACTGGCCTTTCCTGAGGCCACCAGAGAGGGTCCCTG
>NW_017195277.1:0-8989 GCF_001704415.2 Capra hircus
GCAGTTCCTTTCAGAAAATCCTATGGACGGAGAAGCCTGGTAGCTGCAGTCCGTGGGTCGCTGAGGGTCGGACACGACTGAGCGACTGCACTTTCATTTTCACTTTCATGCATTGGAGAAGGCAATGGCAACCCACTTACTGTTCTTGCCTGGAGAATCCCAGGGACGGGGGAGCCTAGTGGGCTACCGTCTATGGCGTCGCACAGAGTCGAACACGACTGAAGCAACTTAGCAGCAGCAGCAGCAGCAGTTCCTTTCTTAGGGGCAGTTATCCCTGAGATTGGGACCTGGAAAGGCAGAGCCACCTCCACACACACGTCTTTCTGTCCCCTTTCCTCTGGAGAGAGCTCTAGTGAGCCTAGGTCTGTCAGGAAAATTCTTGGCTTTGACGGGATCCCACCCAGTGTGTGAACCTGCATACCCGACCTAGGGCCACAGGCACCTGTTTTGCTCGAGTGGGTCCTGGAGGGGTGCAGGATTTTTGGAGCTTAAAAATCCATCCAATTTGTCTTTTTTTTTTTTACCTCGGAGAAGAACGAGTTTGCTCCACCTCCACCCTTTGGCAGTGTGGAGGGAAGAGGCACCACCCTCTCCCAAAGGGGACATAGGGCCTACCAGGAGGGAAAGGCCCCTTGAGGAGCTGAGCCCAGGTAGGCAGCCAGTGATGTCAAGCACACTCCCGCTGCTTGCTTCTTCATGGGCACTCCCACGATCTGCTAGAATGTCTTTGCAAGGATCTCAAAGGAAGGGGAGATACATGGCCCTGTCTCTGGAACTTCAGTCCTCTGAGCAGATCTGGAGGTCTTGAGTTGTATAAGCAAACCTGTTCCTTCCAAATAGAGGCTTGCAAACACACCCCCGGTGGTTGCCTCTTCTTCCCCGAAGAAGTCTTTCTTCCCCACATGCTGCGAACTCCCTGTCCCAACCTCCAAGAATAGCGCTTCTTGCCATTCCTTTCTAGAGGCAGTTATCCCTGAGCTTGGGGCCGTAGGGAGTAGCCCCACACTCACAGGGAAAGGCAAAGACTCCTCCATACATCTCCTCTATCCCTTTGCTCTGGAGGAGAGCTCTAGTGAGCCTAGGTCTTTCAGGAAAATTCTTGGCTTGGACAGGATCTCACCCTGTTTGTGAACCTGCATACCCAACCAGGGGCCACAGAGCACCTGTTTCAGTAAAGTGGGCCCTGAAAGGGTGCAGCCTAGCAAGAGCTTGAAAACCATTCAATTGCTGTTTTTGTACCTCTGACAGAGCGAGCTTGGCTCCACCCTTTGGCAGTGAGGAGAAAAGAGGCATGACACCCTCCCCAAGGGGACATGGGGCCTACTTCGAGAGGAAAGGCCCCTTGTGGAGCTGAGGCCAGGAAGGCACACAGTCGTGTCAAACACACTCCCACTGCTTGCTTCTTCAGGGGCACTCCCGCTATCAGCTAGGAATGTCTTTGCAATGATCACAAAGGGAAGGGGAGATACAGGGCCCTGCTTCTGGACCTCCGGTGCTCTGAGCAAATCTCGAGGTCTCCCGTTGGTCAAGGTCAAGTCAAGGTCAAGTCAAGTTCAAGTTCAAGGTCAAGGTCAAGTTCAAGGTCAAGTTCAAGTTCAAGTCAAGATCAAGGTGAAGTTTAAGTTCAAGTTCAAGGTCAACTTCAAGGTCAAGGTCAAGTTCAGGGTCAAGTCCAAGTCAAGGTCAAGGTCAAGGTCAAGTTCAAGTTCAAAGTTCAAGGTCAAGGTCAAGTTCAAGTCAGTTCAAAGTTCAAGTTCAAGTTCAAGTTGAAGTTCAAGTCAAGTTCAAGGTCAAGGTCAAGGTCAATTTGAAGTTCAAGTTCAAGGTCAAGTTCAAGTCAAGTCAAGTTCAAGTTCAAGTTCAAGTTCAAGTTCAAGTCAAGTCAAGATCAAGGTCAACAAGTTCAAGTTCAAAGTCAAGTTCAAGGTCAAGTTCAAGTTCAAGTTCAAGGTCAAGTTGAAGCAAGTTCAAGTTCAAGTTCAAGTTCAAGTTGAAGTTCAAGTCAAGCCCAAGTTCAAGGTCAAGGTCAAGGTCAAGTTCAAGTCAAGTCAAGTCAAGGTCAAGGTCAAGGCAAGTTCAAGGCAGGGCAAGGCCAAGCCAAGACCAAGGCAAGGGAAACGGCAACGCCAAGGGAAGGCCAAGGCCCAGGCCAAGGCAAAGGCCAAGGCCACCAAAGCGACGCCCAAACCCCGTAACGCCTGACAAAAGGCAGAAGCCACTAGGCCCCTGTGCAGAGGAAGCCACTGAAGGCAGCAAGGCCACAGAGCTCCCCGACTCCATTCCCACATGAAGATGTGAGGATAAAGGGCCTCATCCCAGCAAAGCACCCGCTCCCACCACCCCCCAACCCCGGCCCCCGCCCCCCGCAGCACGCCCCCTGAAACAACACTGTCTTCCAGAAAAGAGAACGGAGAAGCCATATGTGTGCCAAAGGAGCAAGATGAACGAACGATGCCACGCCCTCCGAATTTGGGCACACCTGACGCCTCGGAACCCCGGGCCTGGCCGATGGGTCCCAGCCGTTCTCGGGTGGGAGGGGGTCAACACATTGGCCGAGAGCCCTTGCCCAGGCCACCCGCAAATCCCCTGAGATGTGATCCGACCACAGGGACCGAGGGCAAACGTACTGCTTGAGGTGCTGGAGGAGCCGGACGAAGCCATGGTGGGAGAGGCACACGGCACGCTACAGACTGCTGGCCGAGTGGGCGGGGACCCAGCAGCTCAGGACTCTGGAGAACGGGAGGCGTCTCCGCCACCATTGACGTCAATAGGGTTTGGGTGGGTAGATGGAGGGGGCCGCCCCTGGCCTCTTTCCAAGCAGAGACCCTGGACGGAGTCCCGTGGAGCGAGTGGGCTTTTCCCGGGCACGGCTGTGCCCTGGACCGCCAAGATCCCCGTTGGGGTGGGCGGGCAGTTCGGGGCTTTGGTTTGTGGCCCTCCCTCGCAGCGGGGGGTGGGTTCAACCCCGAGTGGATCAATCAGGGGCCCTCAGCAGTGCCAAGGGAACTCACCGCCCAGGAAACGCCCCTAGGTCCCTTTGAATTGGCCACCAACGCCCCCTTTCCCAGCCTGCCTTGCTCTGAGATTTCCCGCCTTTTCACATTCCACAGGTCCCTGGTCCTCGACTGTCCCCCGCTGGCTCCTCCGAGGCATTCCGGGACACCAGACGCTCTCTCCAGCGCCTCCACCTAGATCCCTCGCTGTCCTCGCCTCCGTTTCCCCATGCCCCCTCCCAACTCCTCCGTGGGCTCTTGGCATCCTTTCCCTACAGCAGTCCCAGAGTGCCACCCCGAGGGCTTTGAGTTGCCTGGAGCCCAAGGCTCCGGCCAGAGACCTGAGGGGCCAGCGTCTGGACTGGCAGCTAATGCCATTTGGGGCTTTTCTCACGTGGAGCCTGAGGCCCGCACCTCCGCGGGCAACCCCCAGCGCGAGTGCCCTGGAGATACCCGCCCAAGGGGACAGTGTATCCCCTACTGTGGGGAAAGGAGGTTCCTGTTTTCCCTGCATTGGTTCGACTTTCACGCCGAGGATCGACTCACACCATGGTGGCAAGTGGAATAGCCTTGTGGGAAAGCCTCATGGGAAAGACTCCAGGGAAAGCCACAGATGTCTTGATCCACGCGAAGGGAAGCGAGACACTGCTGCTACAGCTTGGGAGGAATGGGCACGTGCATGCCCCATACGAGACGAGGACTGACTCCCCTGGGGAAACTCCAGAAGTACGCCACGATCCATGTCAGCACTCGAGAGGAATCCAGAGTTTCCGCACCGAATCCACACAAGGTCTTTGGCCCCGGCATCGACGGGAGAGGAATCGCAAGAGGGCCCTGAGCAACTCGCATGGGGACTGGCCTTTCCTGAGGCCACCAGAGCGTGTCCCTGAGGTCCCCCTCATAAGTCGAGAGCACCTGTCGCAATTCGAGAAAATACAGGAGGTTCTCCCCTCCAGGAGAGATGAGGCCCATTTCCACTGAGGCGTCTCGAGTCTAATCACACCTACCTCTGGTACTTCCAAAGGGTCCTTCACACCCTTGCTGCAACTCAAGAAGTTCCCCGACATAGCCGTCTCCACTCGAGACGAAGCACGAGAGTCCCGCCCACATCCAGAGGAACCCGTTTCCGCCTCCTAACTCGAGAGGAGGGATCCTTTCCTAGCATGGACGGGAAAGAATTCCCGGCGTTCCCGTCGCATCTCAAGAGGAGGCGCTCTCCACAGAAAAGGCGAGACGAACTCCAGGGTCGTGCCACCATTCCCAGAGTCCCCCAGATGTCTCAGTCCATTCCTGGAAACCTGTTTTCACTGCCTTGCCTCGACTTTCAAGCCGAGGATCGACTCACACAATGGTGGCACGTAGGACAGCCCAGTGGGAAAGCCTCGTGGGAAAGCCTCGAGGGAAGGCCTCGAGGGAAAGCCACACATCCCTTGATCCACGCGAAGGGAATCGTGACTCTGCCGCTACAGCTCGGGAGGAAATCCTACCTGCATGCCCCCAATGGAGACGAGGACTGACGCCCCTGGGAGACGCCAGAAGTACCCCAAGATCCATGTCGGCACTGGAGAGGAATCCTCAGGTTCCCGCACCCACTCCACACAAGGTCTTAGGCCCCGGCATCGACGGGAGAGGACTCTCGAGAGGCCCCCGAGCAACTCGCATGGGGACTGGCCTTTCCTGAGGCCACCACAGCGGGTCCCTGAGGTCCCCGTCGTAGGTCGAGAGCACCTGCCGCAACTCGACAAAAATGCAGGAGGTTCTCCCCTCCAGGCGAGATGAGGCCCATTTCCACTGAGGCGTCTCGAGGCTAATCACATCTAACATCTTGAACTTTCTAAGGGTCCTTCACACCCTTGCTGCAACCCAAGAAGTTCCCCGACATACTCGTCTACACTCGAGAGGAAGTACGAGAGTCCCGCCCACATCCAGAGGAGCCCGTTTCCGCCTCCTAGCTCGAGAGGAGGGATCCTTTCCCTGCGTGGTCGGGAAAGAATTCCCTGGTTCCCGTCTCACTCAAGAGGAGGCGCTCTCCACAGGAAAGGCGAGAGGAACTCTAGTGTCGTGCCACATTCACAGAGACCCCCAGATGTCTCAGTCCATTCCAGGTAAACCTGTTTTCCCTGCACTGCCTCGACTTTCAAGCCGAGGATCGACTCACACCAAGGTGGCACGTGGGACAGCCCAGTGGGAAAGCCTCGTGGGAACGCCTCGAGGGAAAGACCCTGATCCATTGATCCATGAGAAGGGAAGCGTGACACTGCTGCTACAGCTCGGGATGAAAGCTCACGTGCATGCCCCCACTCGAGATGAGGACTGACTCCCCTGGGGAGACTCCAGAAGTACCCCAAGATCCATGTCAGCACTGGAGAGGAATGCTCAGGTTCCGACACCTACTCCACACAAGGTCTTAGGCCCTGGCATCGACGGGAGAGGAATCCTGAGAGGCCACCGAGCAACTCGCATGGGGACTGGCCTTTCCTGAGGCCACCAGAGCGGGTCCCTGAGGTCGCCGTCGTAAGTCGAGACCACCTGCCGCAACTCGAGAAAATCCAGGAGGTTCTCCCCTCCAGGCGAGATGAGGCCCATTTCCGCTGAGGCGTCTCGAGGCTAATCACACCTAACCTCTGGAACTTCCAAAGGGTCCTACACACCTTTGCTGCAACTCAAGAATTTCCCCGACATACCCGTCTCCACTCGAGAGGAAGCAGGAGAGTTCCGCCCACATCCAGAGGAGCCCCGTTTCTGCCTCCTAGCTCGAGAGGAGGGATCCTTTCCTTGCGTGGTCGGGAAAGAATTCCCGGTGTTCCCGTCGCATCTCAAGAGGAGGCGCTCTCCACAGGAAAGGCAAGAGGAACTCCAGGGTCGTGCCACCATTCCCAGAGTCCCCCAGATGTCTCAGTCCATTCCAGGGAAACCTGTTTTCCCTGCACTGCCTCGACTTTGAAGCCGAGATCGACTCACACCACGGTGGCACGTGGACAGCCATGTGGAAAGCCTCGTGGAAAGCCTCGTGGGAAAGCCACAGGGACCCGCTCGGGGGGCCTCAGGAAAGGCCAGTCCCCATGCGAGTTGCTCGGGGCCTCTCGGGATTCCTCTCCCTTCGATGCCGGGGCCTAAGAACTTGTGTGGAGCCGGTGCCTGAACCTGAAGATTCCTCTCCAGAGGTGACATGGATCTGGGGTACTTCTGGAGTCTCCCCAGTGGAATCAGTCCTCGTCTGGAGTGGGGGCATGCACGTGCTCTTTCCTCCCGATCTGTAGCAACAGTGTCACGCTTCCCTTCGTGTGGATCAAGGGATCAGGGGCTTTCCCTCGAGGGTTTTCCAGGAGGCTTTCCCACGAGGCTTTCCCACAGGGCTGTCCAACGTGCCACCGTGGTGTGAGTCGATCCTCGGCTTGAAAGTCGAGGCAGTGCAGGGAAAACAGGTTTTCCTGGAATGGACTGAGACATCTGGGGGACTCTGGGAATGGGGGCACGACCCTGCAGTTCCTCTCGCCTTTCCTGTGGAGAGCGCCTCCTCTTGAGATGCGACGGGAAGGCCGGGAATTCTTTCCCGAACACGCAGGGAAAGGATCCCTCCCCTCGAGCTAGGAGGCGGAAACGGGGCTCCTCTGGATGTGGCGGGACTCTCGTGCTTCCTCTCGAGTGGAGACGTGTATGTCGGGGATCTTCTTGAGTTGCAGCAAGGGTGTGAAGGACCCTTTGGAAGGTCCAGAGGATAGATGTGATTAGCCTTGAGACGCCTCAGCAGAAATGGACCTCATCTCGCCTGGAGGGGAGAACCTCATGGATTTTCTCGAGTTGTGGCAGGTGCTCTCGACTTACGACGGGGACCTCAGGGACCCGCTCTGGTGGCCTCAGGAAAGGCCAGTCCCCATGCGAGTTGTTCGGGGCCTCTCGGGATTCCTCTCCCGTCGATGCTGGGGCGAAAGACCTTGTGTGGAGTCAGTGCCGGAACCTGAGGATCCTCTCCAGTGCTGACATGGATCTTGGGAAACTTCTGGAGTCTCCCCAGGGGAGTCAGTCCTCGTCTCGAGTGGGGCATGCACGTACGCTTTCCTCCCGATCTGTAGCAACAGTGTCGCGCTTCCCTTCGCGTGGATCAAGGGATCAGGGGCATTCCCACGAGGCTTTCCCTCAGAGCTGTCCTACGTTCCACCGTGGTGTGTGTCGATCCTCGGCTTGAAAGTCGAGGCAGTGCAGGGAAAAACAGGTTTCCCTGGAATGGACGGAGATATCTGGGGGACTCTGGGAATGGTGGCACGACCCTGGAGTTCCTCTCGCCTTTCCTGTCGAGATCGCCTCCTCTTGTGATGCGACGGGAACGCCGGGAATTATTTCCCCACCTCGCAGGGAAAGGATCCCTCCTCTCGAGCTAGGAGGCGGAAACGGGGCTCCTCTGGATGTGGGCGGGACTAGCGTGCTTCCTCTCGAGTGGAGACGGGTATGTCGGGGAACTTCTTGAGTTGCATCAAGGGTGTGAAGGACCCGTTGGAAGTTCAAGAGGTTAGGTGTGATTAGCCTCGAGACGCCTCAGCGGAAATGGGCCTCATCTCGCCTGGTGGGGGAGAACCTCCTGGATTTTCTCGAGTTGCGGCAGGTGCTCTCGACTTACGATGGGGACCTCAGGGACCTGCTCTGGTGCCTCAGGAAAGGCCAGTCCCCATGCGAGTTGCTCCGGGGCCTCTCCGGATTACTCTCCCCGTTGATGCCGGGCCTAAGATCTTGTGTGGAGTCGGTGTGGGAACCTGAGGATTCCTCTCCAGTGCTGACGTAGATCTGGGGTACTTCTGGAGTCTCCCAGTGGAGTCAGTCCTCGTCTCGAGTGGGGGTATGCACGTGCTATTTCCTCACGAGCTGTAGCAGCAGTGTCACGCTTCCCTTCATGTGGATCAAGGGATGAGGGCTTTCCCTCGAGGCTTTCCCACGAGGCTTTCCCACGAGGCTTTCCCACAGGGCTGTCCTACTTGCCACGGTGGTGTGAGTCGATCCTCAGCTTGAAAGTCGAGGCAGTGCAGGGAAAACAGGTTTCCCTGGCATGGACGGAGACATCTGCGGGACTCTGGGAATGGTGGCACGACCCTGGAGATACTCTCGCCTTAACTGTGGAGAGCACCTCCTCTTGAGATGCGACGGGAACGCCGGAATTATTTCCCGACTACGCAGGGAAAGGATCGCTCCTCTAGAGCTAGGAGGCGGAAACGGGGCTCCTGTGGATGTGGGCGGGACTCCCGTGCTTCCTCTCGAGTGGAGACGCGTATGTCGGGGAACTTCTTGAGTTGCAGCATGGGTGTGAAGAACCCGTTGGAAGTTCCAGAGTTTAGGTGTGATTAGCCTCGAGACGCCTCAGCGGAAATGGGCCTCATCTCGCCTGGAGGGGAGAACCTCCTGGATTTTCTCGAGTTGCCGCATGTGCTCTCGACTTACGATGGGAACCTCAGGGACCCGTTCTGGTGGTCTCAGGAAAGGCCAGTCCCCATGCGAGTTGTTCGGGGGCCTCTCGGATTCCTCTCCCATCGATGCCGGGGCCTAAGATCTTGTGTGGAGCCGGTGCCGGAACCTGAGGATTCCTCTCCAGTGCTGACGTGGATCTGGTGTACTTCTGGAGTCTCCCCAGTGGAGTCAGTCCTCGTCTCGAGTGGGGCATGCACGTGCTATTTCCTTCCGAGCTGTAGCAGCAGTGTCGCGCTTCCCTTCGCGTGGAACAAGGGATCTGTGGCATTCCCTCGAGGCTTTCCCACGAGGCTTTCCCACAGGCTGTCCCACGTGTCACCGTGGTGTGAGTCGATCCTCGGCTTGAAAGTCAAACAGTGCAGGGAAAACATGTTTCCTGGAATGGACAGAGACATCTGGGGGACTCTGGGAATGGTGGCACGACCCTGGATTCCTCTCTCTTTTCCTGTGGAGAGCGCGCCCCTTGAGATGCGATGGAACCCGAAATCTTTTCCGACCACGCAGGCAAAGGATCCCCCTCTCGAGCTATGAGGCGGAAAGGA
>NW_017195278.1:0-8987 GCF_001704415.2 Capra hircus
CTGCATCTTTGTTCTACAGGGATGTAATTTATTTAGTACTTTGAGGATGATGCAGAGTAAGAAAAAACACTTCTTCTAGGGAAAAGGAGTTTTCTGGTTGATAGACAATTATCCAGGAAGAGAGCCATAAAAATGTTAACAGGCCTCTTGGCCAGAAGATAATGTAATCCACCTGAGACCTTTTGTATACGGGAAGATATGCAAAAAGAAAGTCTGGTCTCAGTGAGGGTCAGGCCTGCTGCCCCTGCATAACTCTGCATATTCCATTATTTCTTTATGTACAACTTGGGGTATATAAGCTGATTTTGAAAGTGGAGTCTTTGGAGTCTTGCACCGATACTGGGCTTCCCCATGTCTTTCTTTTCTCCCCCTTTTTTGCTGAATTCCCATCTGGAGTGGGGAGGCTCACCACATATATTTACTTGCCCTGGCTTCTAAGACCCACGTGAAAGGGAGCCTAAGGTGGGGCATCCTTTGATATTCAAGTGGGTGCCGGTGGCCTAATATAGATGGTGCAAACCTCTTGTCTCGAGGTTTTATTGCTTTTCCCCGTAAACCAAGTTATTCAGCCTGTTTTACTCCACCTAAGTTTCCTACTATACTATTTCTTCCTAATCTAATTTTATATTTATAAATAAATAAGTTTTTCCTTGCCAACGCTGTCCCCGCTTCAATTCCCTGGATCCACCAGGGCTGGACTCTGGCAAGGAACCCTGGCTCCTGGGTTTTTAATGAGCTTCCTACCCAGCATGGTCATTAATTGGCAAGTGTTGACATTGAGAATAAACTATTGGTGGAAATGTAAAAGGCTTTTTTAAAGAATGTGCCTACCAGCTGGGCATCTTATGGAGTATTTTCATTGTACTCCCCAACCCTTGGAAAGTGCTGAACACAGATCAGATGTGTCATCATTTTTATTGAACAAGTTCAATTTAACACAATTATATCTATAGTGTCAGCAACATTATGATATATATTAGAACAGTGATCATCATAGTTGGTACTTCATGCATCAGTAAAGAAAGAAAACTTTTTCTTAGGAAGGCTGTAACAGAACTGATAAGTTTTAAGTTTAACCCACAAGGATATTAAAAAAAATGAAACAAATCTCTCCGATCATCACCAAGGCTCTCGGAGGTCTTTTGAGGACCCCACACAAGGGAGGGTCTACCTCTTGGGACACCGCTGCTTCAGCATCTCCCTAAGCCAGCAACCTGGGACAGCTGAGTACACTTGAAGTTCCTTCCTTGACCTCGGGAGTTTTTTTGAAAGACAATTTTTTTTGACAGACAGGGGTGGGGGAAGGTTTTGGGATGTTTCAAGTGCAGTCTATTTATTGTGCACTGTATTTCTATTTCTGTTCCCTGGTGGCTCAGTTGGTAAAGAGTCTACCTGCAGTGTGGGAGACCCAGGTTCAACCCCTGGGTTGAGAAGATCTCCTGAAGAAGGAAATGACAGCCCACTCCAGTATTCTTGCCTGAAGAATTCAATGGACTGAGGAGTCTTGTGGCTACAGTCAACAGGGTCACAAAGTGTTGGACATGACTGAGTGACCAAACACTTATTTCTATTATTTCATCAGCTCCACCTCAGTTCATCAGGCATTCGATCCTAGAGGTTGGGGGCCCCTGCTTTAGTTCCCTCTTTCATCTTCTACACAGCTCCAGCCTGCTTCCTCCTCCTCTTCCACCTGCAGAACTACCTGCTGGGCTTCTCTGAATGTGGCTAAGAATCTCCTGCCCTCACTTCCTTGTCTCTGAGTCCCTTCTCCTAATTGGGTTTCCCTGATCTCCATTTAGGCACTTTTGCCCCATGTGGTGCTAGTGGTAAAGAACCTCCCAACCAATGCAGGAATTCGATCCCTGGATTGGGAAGATCCCCTGGAGGAGGGAACGGCAACCCACTCCAGTATTCTTGCCTGGAAAATTCCCATGGACCGAGGAGCCTGGCGGGCTCTGACAGTCAAGACGTGACTGAAGCAACTTAGCACAGCATACCAGAGGATGTTTGAACTGCAGACTCATGTGATTGTTTTGGCTCCTTGGAGTCCCTTGTCATTCCACGTGTATGTTATGGTCCGCTTGTGTACTGCTTCCTATGGGCCTAGAGAGGGTTTATTGCTTTCTACGGGCCTAGAGAGGGTAACAGGCAAGAAGGCCAGGAGTCTGCAGACAGAGAAAATAGCCTGCAAGTATCAGACTTTTTTTAAAATCTCTCTTTTAAGAGGCAGGAGGAAACAAACTAGTGTTGCATTTTTCCCCTTCTCAATACGAATTTAAAAGGAGGTTTCTTTGAAAATTCTGTGTTGCCATGATGACTCCTGGCTCCACCTGAATTTAACTCTTCTCAAACCTTGAGCTAAGCAATGTATTTTTCTTATGGAAATGTTTGTCTTAAGGAACATTAATGTACTATGTATTTACCCAAGACTCTGTCTTCAGGTCGGTTCCTCCTAAAGGCTCAGAACCGACTTGACAAACCAGTGTGTCTTACTCATACCTTGTTCTCCTAATCTATATTAATTAAACTATATATTTGCTTGGAAATCTGCCTTTCTTCAAGATTCATGTCCATCATTTTATGGCCTCTGAACTGGAGCCTCCCATCTCCTTCTGACCTCTCCAGAGTCCTGGTTGGTGGTAGCTTGTTAGTTCCTTGTTCCTTACCAGGAACTTCTGTTGTAAGATGACTTCTGCAAGTGTTTTCTTTTTCCTGTTGCCTGTCAAGGGTGGGTGGTCAGTGGTTCATTTAACAGTTTGTTTTTGGTTCTCTTGTGTAAGGCCCTCCACAGAGTAAATGTATACAATTATAAAAGTCAATGTTTTAAATAATTTATATTAATAATTCGGTAAGTTGGCTTTTTTGTTGTGTGTAAGAACTGATCACCAGACCAAAGGTCATGTATATCTTTTGTTGTTTTCCAAAATTTTTATAGTTTTTTAAATGGAATCACCTTGTTGCAAAGTTTGTGTTTATGTTCATTTCATATGTTTTTTTTTAGTTGATTGACCATTGCTTTACAATATTGGTTTGATTAGTCATACACCCAATGAATTAACCATAGGTGTACCTATGTCCCCTTGCTCTTGAATCTCCCTCCCACGTCCCACCCATTCCGGCCTCTCTAGGTTATAACAGAGCCCTAGTTTGAGTTCCCTGAGTCATACAGCAAATTCCCACTGGTTGTCTATTTACAAATGTTGGTGACTATGCATCCATGCTGCTCGCTCCATTCATCTCACCCTCTCCCTCTTGTTCCCCACCCTTGTCTGTAACTCTGTTCTCTATGCCTGCATCTCCATCACTGCTATGTGAGTCATGCTGTTGTGACTGTGACTGCAGAAGTATCCATTTTTTCAGCCCCCTTTCCCAAACCTTTTGGGTACATAGCATGAACTAGAACTGAACTACGTATTTATTCCATGTGTTCGTTTTGGAGTCATTTCTGTAATGTCTTACACAGTGGCAGCACCATTTAATATACTTTTTTGTGTGGTAGAATACTGTTGAAGCTTTTGAATATACCCTGTGTTGCATATTCAGTCACCCACCGATGGACATTTGAATGGGTTCTACCTTTGAGCTATTGTGAATAATGTCAGTATGAATATTTGTGTGCCAGTTTTTGTTTGAATTAATAACAAATACATAGTACTATATATGAAAGAAACCACAAGGACCTACTGTACAGTTTAGGAAACTGTATTGAATATCTTATGATAATGTATAATGGAATAGAATCTTGCCGGGAGCCAGCGTGAGGAATCCCACCCGTGACAAGGTCATGCGGCAGAGGCCTTGATGGGCAAGGCGAATCAGGCCTCAGGGTTTCCCCTTGGTATTTCCTGCGCATGTACCCCCCAAAATAAGAATCTCCCTGCCTTATTGTGCTTTTCTACTTTTCTGATACTCTCTGGAAAAAGTTAATTCAGGGCTTCAGTCTCCTGCAAAAGAATGTCTCAGCTTAAAACCCCCTCTGATAACTCTCTAGCTTGCCTAACAGGTTCCCCCGGACTTTTTACAGCTTGTGAATTGTTTACAGTCTCCCAACCGCGAGAGGCACAGGAAGCTTAAAACATCCTAGAGATGCAGGGGCTTCCGAGGTGTCAAGATCATTAGAATATAACTGATTAAGTGTTTCATTGTTGTGCCAATACTTGCTGCCAAATTTTCAGATCTTTTAATTGTTGATATAGTTGGTATATAGAAAAAATAAGTAGCAACATTAGATCTTTGAGTTAAGTACCTTCTTTGTTATAATCCACTGTGCTTTTGTTCTATAGAGATGTAACTTTAGTGCTTTAAGGAGATGCAGATTAAAGAAAAAAACTTCAGAGGAAACGAGATTAACATTCATTAAGGAAGAAAGACAAAAAGTGTTAGCAAGCCTCTTGGCCAGAAGATAATGTAAATCACCTGAGACCTTGTGTATACAAAAAGATACACAAAAAGGGTCAGGACTGCTGCCCCTGCATGACTCTGTATCTTCCATTATGTAAAATTTAGGGTACATAAACACTTTTTAAATAATAAAGAGGAGGGGTTTTTGCACAAGCCTGGCCTCCCCCGTGTCAATTCTTTCTCTTGCTCCCTCTCCCTCCCTCTCCTTTTCAGGCTTATCCCTTGGAACACGGAGGCTCACCGAGTCTACTTACTTGCCCAGGCTTCTGAGACCCACGCGAGAGGGAGCCCAAGGCGGGGGGCACCCTCCGCTATTCAAGCGGGTGCCTGTGGCCCAACATAGACGGTGCAAGTTCCTTGTCTGGAACTTTATTGGTTTTCTACGTAAAGCAATTTAATCAGCCTCTTTTCTCCACTCATTTTCCTACTACACTGTTTTTTCCTAATCTAATTTTATATTTCTAATTAAATAAATTTTTCCTCGCCTATCCGTCTCCCCTTCGAATCACCCTGGATCCACCGGGGCAGGACTCTGGCAGAGTCTCAAAAGGAATATATTAAAAAGACATAATAACCATGATAATCATTGTGCCAACACTATGAGTTATCATAGCACTACTCAACGTGTATTTATACATGCCACTCAAATATTCACATCTGTAAGTATGTTATAAAAAATTGTATAAAAAATCAAGAATTCAAACAGAGAATAAATAAACTTCCTGTCATTGCTCATCATCATTTATGCACTATTACTACCTGCAAAACTCATTGTATAAGTGCTGGACTAGGAATTGACATTCGTGTAAACCAAGAGATTCTGATGGTGTAAGGAACTATAACTTATTGAATTCCTTAATGAAGGGTTGTAGAACTCTATGTACATGAAGTGAATGCAAGTCAGTTTAATTGAGCCACATTCTTACTAGAGTGATAAGCTTCCACCCCACCCAACCTTAGTTCTCAATTAAATCCCACAGTCCTCTGGCCTCAATGTCTGCTTCCTGCCATCCAGAAAGAAAAGATGAGGAAGTCCTGACAAAACCGGATGCTATTTTTTTTAGTTGTATTTTATCGCAGGGCTTGGCAAAAAGAGGGCCTAACCTGTTTTTAGAGTTCCATCCCAAGGGTTACTCTGGCATGTTACACATGTTGACAAACTAACTGCTGATTATTTTCAACCAAAGACAATGATCTGCACTTCAATATCTGTTGATTGAGCTGGAATAGCAGGCATCCCTTGAAGTTCAGTCCTTCATGCTGAAGTAGGTAACCCTGAAGCAATAGCCTAAAAGGAACACATTTATCATGTAGACATCACACCCCATTCATTTGTAAAATTTTTTTCAGTTTTACCCATCATCATTGGAGGAACTGACTTGTCCCAGTAATAATTAGAGTACCCAGCATAACATTTCCTTGACTTATGAGTACTTATGAGTACACTTATGAGTCCTTCTTCCAATGTTCTTTCTTCTACTTTGGTCATGAACAGTAGAAGCTGATGGCAGTGGTTCTTGAAATGTATATTGATTCCTAGGTGGCACAGTTGGTAAATCATCTGCTTACCAGTGCGGGAGATGGAAGTGATGTCAGTTTGATCCCTGGGTCATGAAGATAACAATTCATACACTCGTTTTATGTCAACAAGTTTGATACTCATGAGTTTTTTTCTTCTGTATACAGGAAAGCAAATGCTGTTGAAGGACACTGAAAGAACCCTAATGTTGAAAATCACATCTATATTGTGAACAATGCTTAGAAATCCATGAGCTGAAGCATAGTATTATGCCTGTCATCCTTGTAGTTCCCTCAGTGAAATGTACTGAGAAAAGCTCTTCACTCAGGGTCCAGATTCACGAAGAAGCTGAACAGTATCCATTCATTCTTGTAGTTCCCTCGGTTACATAAGCTGAAAAAAGCTCTTCACTCAGGGTCTAGATTCATGAAGAAGCTGAGCAGCATCCATCCTGTGCATGGACAGCCATGAGTTTAAACCTCCTGCGGATCCTGTGTGACAACCACACACACCAGCAGGGTCTATTAGTGTCATATCAATATGTTTAGTCCTATTGTATTTAAACTAAAAACATCCATATATAAATGTACATGAAGCCCAGACATAACATCAGTGCAAATACAAAACATTCCATCCTTAGAGAAAGGGAGCAAAAAATCTATGTGCTTTGCCTATTGCATTTTTATGTAGTAGATCCTTAAGTATTTTATTCAGCACACCCAACGGAATGATTCACAAATCTTCAGAGAAGAAAGGATCATTTCTCTTTAACGATGAGTAGTTCAACTTCTCTCAAAGCAAAGTTATAAGTCAGTCTAATCTTGTGTGAGACCATGAAGATTCAGTGTTTTCATTATGCTTGTGCTTATGACCGGAGGTCTGAGAAGGCACTTCTGGAGGTTTATTCACACCAGTCGTTCTCATATTTATCAAGTCTTTAAAGGCTGAATCACTGAGGTGTGCTTCTACACTTGTACTAGGCTGAGTAGCAACATGCCCTTTCTCCCAAAGTGCAGTAGACGTGTTCCCAACCTGTCCGTCTTCTGTCCTCTGGAGTATGTATTGCTTGTGCTCACCACAGCCTGGTAGATGGAAATCTTCAGGATATTCAGCAAACCCTTTTTATTGCAGTCTCTTCAGGAGGTTACAACTGCTGCAAACCTCAGAATTTTACAAAGCGCTGTTTACAACCTCAAAAGTCAACACTTGTGACAGCCACAGGCTTCCATGGCCTACATGTGATTGTTGGCTTTGCTTTCATAATCATCCTGTTTCTTATACCAACTAAGATGTCACTGTATTTTTTAATTATCATTTTATCTTTGATGTTTTTCGGATCTATTATGAATTTTCCTATATATCTTCACTTATTGGTGAGGGTCTTATATTAGTAGTAGTTACTAAAACTGACTTCCAGTCAGTTGGCTGTGGTAGAATAGGGAAAAGAATGACCGACTGTATAATATTAACATTATGTATTAATATCTTATTAGTTTTATTGTTTGCAGTCATCCAATTCTAACTTTCTGAAATAAACATTCAGAAAAATCACGTCCTTTTTAATGTCCATTTGACTGTATAGGAGCATGGCAATGTTATTATATAAAATTGTTTATAGTTTCCATTATGTTTCTCCTCTGATGTAGATATCATCCTTTTGTTATGTCACTAGCATTGTAAGTAAAAAGAAATTGGAAAAATTAATTAGAGCTCCTGTGGTAATTTAACTGTTAGCAATAAGTATAGAATAAAGTGAACACAGAAGAGGTTAGAGCAGACCAAATTTGAAAGACAATTTAAAAGAAAACATACAGTGTTGAATGATTACAGTAAGATTAAATTTATAGTTATGAAGTTCCTTTATTATTATTCTATCCTTTCAGTTTCCTTTGCAGGGGTGTTAATGTACAGATCCCAGTACTATGGCTACAGTGAATAATACTATCATTATTCATGAGAGCAATTCTACTAAAGTCTAAATGCTCATATCACTCAAGGTATTTTAATTTTTTACTTTTAAAAAAATAACCGCAAATATTTATTTCTCACAGTTCTAGAGGCTAAGAAGTTCAAGATCGAAGCACACCAGCATTCCTAGTTCAGAGCTGGTGACTTACTGCTATGTTATCCCACCACAAAAGGGGTGAGGGCACTCTCTGAGGTGTGTTTCATAAGGACACTAATCCTCTTCACGAGGGTTCCACCTCATGACATAATTATGTTAGTAGTGTTTGTAGTTTTTGAAGTCACATAAGTTGTATTCATTCAAGCAATAGTATCAAACAGCTATGGCATCAGTTATAGATGTGACTAGATACAGAATGTGAATCCATTTCACTGTGACAAGTTATTATTGAAGGTATTCTATTAATGCCGGTAACACACCTGTGCAGAAATAACACAATGTTTATTAAGAAAACAAGGTTTACTAATTTGTTTTATTATTCTATTTATTTAAAACCAATTTAATGACAACAGGCTTAACTTTTCATTCACTTGTATGACTATTAGCAGTTTGATCAAGTTGAAGAAGATGACTTGTTTGTAGTCTTCCTCATCAGCTCATTCCATGTACTAGTATTAAAATCATGTAGTACATAGCTCAAACACTGTCTAGGTGTTCTTCCAGTGTTTTGTTTGATTATCATGCAGGATTATTTTAAATGTAAAAGTATGCCTGCATGAGTTAGAGCTCTGACCCCAACAGTCCATGTAGAAGCTTCCACTGAGAAATGTATGGTTTTTGCATCAATTTCGCTACTGAAATTTGTCAATGTGGTATACCACACATCACAATAAGTGTAAACAGCTTCACACACTACTTATTTGAAACGACCACTACTCATGACATTCTCATTCATTTGAGGACTAAATATAGCCAACTTAGGCTGTGTTTGCCAAATAGACTTTGAAGTATGTGAAAAACATAGTCCTTCATCGGTCGATGGCACTTTTCAGATTGAAGAAACCCTTGCTCCAGGAAGGTTGTGAGCACATATACCCATGTTTTGTTTGAGATTGTAAAGTATTTTTAAGTTTTGTTTGAGGGATGGTTCTGTATATGCCC
>NW_017195279.1:0-8987 GCF_001704415.2 Capra hircus
GCAAAAAAGAAGCGACATGGGGCGTCAGTCTCTTTCCGGAAACTGATCTTGATTTCTTTATTTTTGGTTTTGCTTGTATACCTCTTGTTACACATAGGGATGAATACAGAGTCACGCAGGAGTCGGCATCCTGACCTTTATCAAAATCAGGTGCTTCACATAAATGTATAAAAAAAAGGTCTTAGGGATCTTACATCATCTTCTGGCCATGAATGAGACCTGCTGACATTTTATGATCCTTTCTTTCTGATAACCAAATAAACTTATTTCTTCCAAGGGTGTTTTTTCTTAAACCAGGCACCACCCTCCAAATAAAGTTACATTCCTATAGGGTGAGGGTGTAGTGAGTTACAATCAAGAAAGGAATTTATTTAACCCAAGGTTAACATGATTAGTCTTAAAGGTGAATTCTTATTTCTCCTATATGCTTAAAGGTTAATACTTATTTCTCCTATATACTAGTTATATTCATTATAAGGGTAGGGAACATGGAGATTTATCAGCAAACATCAGCCTAACAAATGAAAATCCTTTCATCAATTCTCCCCTTAAGATCTATTTAGTCTTAAGATATGATAAAGTTACATTCTTACATAGAAAGGACACAGTGATATATAACAAAGTACAGTGATCTATTACAAAAGTGAAAATCCATTAACTCAAAAAGTCTAGTATTGCTAACATCAAAAACTGCTATATTTCCTTTGCTATATTCCAAATACATTGATTAATATATTCCCAAGTGCCTAAGGATATGGAGGCCTGGTGGCAATCATTGACTCAACAAGAAGAAAAAGTCCTATGCTAATTAAGACTCTCAAAATACTCCAAAACTCTCTGTGCTGTTTACAGTTGAGAGGTAGTAAACAATCTTGTGCCTAGTGGCAGCAGTATGGATAATCCTGTCACACAAGCTGGTCTGTCAGCAGAGAGGTTTGACCTAAAATATCCTTGTCCCACCCAGAGCAGGGAATTAGCAGCAATTTTTGACACAACAAATGAAGAACCCTTCACCAATATAATTCCTAACCAACTATACTAATAATTTCTAACTCCCCAAAATAATTTGCCTTTAGTAAGTCTAAAACATCTCATGCCTCTCAGGTTGGGAGGCTGTAAACAATCACATGTGGCCGGACAAACCTATAAAGGTGGGCTAGATAACCTTCAGAGGAGTCGGCAAGCTGAAACACTCTTGTCATGCCCAAGAATATTTATTGCCTTGAAGCTGCACGTTTACTTCTTCTCCGAGAGAAACAGTTATGGGGGAGAGCCCCCGTAAAGTCAGAAGTGTAGGTGAGAGCATAAAACAGACTCTGGTTTTGGGGTTCGATGCTCGGGAACAGGGGGTTACCTGAGGCTTGAGCACGCCTTTGGCATGCCAAGCCTCCTTCCTCATGACCTTTGCGATAGGCGGAATTCCTCACGCTGGCCCCCGGAAGGAAAGGATCCCTCATCTCGAGCGACGAGGCGGAAACGCGCCTCCTGTGGATGTGGGGGGGACCATCTTGCTTATTCTCGAGTGGAGACGGGTATGTCGGGGAACATATTGAGTTGCAGCAAGGGTGTAAAGTACCTTTTGGAAGTTCCAGAGGTTAGGTGTGATTAGCCTCGAGACACCTCAGTGGAAATGGGCCTCATCTCGCCTGGAGGGGAGAACCTCCTGGATTTTCTCGAGTTGCGGCAGGTGCTCTCGACTTACGACGGGGACCTCAGGGGCCAGCTCTGGTGGCCTCAGGAAAGGCCAGTCCCCATTCAAGTTTCTAGGGGGCCTCTCAGGATTCCTCTCCTGTCGATGCCGGGGCCTAAGACCTTGTGTGAAGTCGGGGCTGGAACCTGAAGATTCCTCTCCAGTGCTGACATGGATCTTGTGGTACTTCTGGAGTCTCCCCAGGGGAGTCAGTCCTCGTCTCGAGTGGGGGCATGCACGTGCGCTTTCCTCCCGAGCGGTAGCAGCAGTGTCACGCTTCCCGTCGCGTGGATCAAGGGATCTGTGGCTTTCCCTCTAGGCTTTCCCATGAGGCTTTCCCACAGGGCTGTCCCACATGCCACCTTGGTGTGAGACGATCCTCGGCGTGAAAGTCGTGGCAGTGCAGGGAAAACAGGTTCCTCTGGAATGGACTGAGACATCTGGGGAACTCTTGGAATGGTGGCACGACCCTGGAGTTCCTCTGGCCTTTCCTGTGGAGAGCACTTCCTCTTGAGATGCGACGGGAACGCCAGGAATTCTTTCCCGACCACGCAGGGAAAGGATCCCTCCTCTCTAGATACGAGGCGGAAACGGGGCTCCTCTGGATGTGGGCGGGACTCTCGTGCTTCCTCTCGAGTGGAGACGGGTATGTCGGGGAAATTCTGGATTTGCAGCAAGGGTGTAAAGGACCCTTTGGAAGTTCCAGAGGTTAGGTGTGATTAGCCTCGAGACGCCTCAGCGGAAATGGGCCTAATCTCGCCTGGAGGGGAGAACCTCCTGGATTTTCTCGAGTTGCGGCAGGAGCTCTCGCCTTTCGATACGGACCTCAGGGACCCGCTCTGGTGGCCTCAGGAAAGGCCAGTCCCCATGCGAGTTGCTCGGGGCCTCTCGGGATTCCTCTCCCGTTCATGCTGGGGCCTAAGACCTTGTGTGGAGTTGGTTCTGGAACCTGAGGTTTCCTCTCCATTGCTGACATGGATCTTGGGGTACTTTGGAGTCTCCCCAGGGGAGTCAGTTCTTGTCTCGAGTGGGGGCATGCACGAGCGCTTTCCTCCCAAGCTGGAGCAGCAGTGTCACGCTTCCCTTCGAGTGGATCAAGGGATCAGTGGCTTTCCCTCGAGGCTTTCCCACGACGCATTACCAGGAGGCTTTCCCACAGGGCTGTCCCACATGCCACCGTGGTGTGAGTCGCTCCTCGGCTTGAAAGTCGAGGCAGTGCAAGGAAAACTGTTTTCCCTGGAATGGACTGAGACATCTGGGGGAATCTGGGAATGGTGGCACGAACCTGGAGTTCCTCTCGCCTTTCCTGTGGAGAGTGCCTCCACTTCAGATGTGACAGGAACGCCGGGAATTCTTTCCCGCAAACGCAGGGAAAGGATTCCTCCTCTCGAGCTTTGAGGCGGAATCGGGGCTCCTCTGGATGAGGGCAGGACTCTCCTGCTTCCTCTCGAGCGACACGGGTATGTCGGGGATCTTCTTGAGCTGCAGCAAGGGTGTGAAGGACCCTTTGGAATTTACCGAGGCTGGTGTGATTAGCCTCGAGACGCCTGTGCGGAAATGGGCCTCATCTCGCCTGGAGGGGAGAACCTCCTGGAGTTTCTCGAGTTGCGGCAGGTGCTCTCGACTTACGACGGGGACTTCAGGGACCCGCTCCGGTGGCCTCAGGAAAGGCCAGTCCACTTGGGAGTTGCTCGGCGGCCTCTCAGGATTCCTCTCCCGTCGATGCCGGGTCCTAAAACCTTGTGTGGAGTCGGTGCCGGAACCTGAGTATCCCTCTCCAGTGCTGACATGGATCTTGGGGTACTTCTGGAGTCTCCCCAGGGGAGTCAGTCCTCGTCTCGAGTCGGGGCATGCACGTGTGCTTTCCTTCCGAGCTGTAGCAGCAGTGTCACGCTTCCCTTGGCATGGATCAAGGGATCTGTGGCTTTCCCTCGATGCTTTCCCACAAGGCTTTCCCACAGGGCTGTCCCACGTGCCACAGTGGTGTGAGTCGATCCTCGGCTTGAAACTCGAGGCAGTGCAGGGAAAACAGGATTCCCTGGAATGGACTGAGATATCTGGGTGACTCTGGGAATGGTGGCACGACCCTGGAGTTCCTCGCGCCTTTCCTGTGGAGAGCGCTTCCTCTTGAGATGCGATGGGTACGCCGGAAATTCTTTCCCGACCACGCAGGGAAAGGATCCCTCCTCTCGAGCTAGGAGGCGGAAACGGGGCTCCTCTGAATGTGGGCGGGACTCTCGTGCTTCCTCTCGAGTGGAGACGGGTATGTCGGGGAATTTCTTGAGTTGCAGCAAGGGTGTGAAGGACCCTTTTGGAAGTTCCAGAGGTTAGGTGTGATTAGCCTCGAGACGGCCTCAGCGGAAATGGGCCTCATCTCGCCTGGAGGGGAGAACCTCCTGGATTTTCTCGAGTTGCGGCAGGTTGTCTCGACTTACCACGGGGACCTCAGGGACCCGCTCTGGGTTGCCTCAGGAAAGGCCAGTCGCCATGCGAGTTGCTCGGGGGCCTCTCGGGATTCCTCTCCCCGTTCGATGCCGGTGCCTAAGGCCTTGTGTGGAGTCGGTGCCGGAGACTGAGGATTCCTCTCCAGTGCTGACATGGATCTTTGGGAATTCTGGAGTCTCCCCAGGGGAGTCAGTCCTCGTCTCCAGTGGGGTCATGCATGTGCGCTTTGCTCCCGAGCTGTAGCAGCAGTGTCACGCTTCCCTTCGTGTGGATCAAGGGATCAGGGGCTTTCCCTCGAGGCTTTCCCACAAGTCTTTCCCACAGGGCTGTCCCACGTGCCACCGTGGTGTGAGTCGATCCTCGGCTTGAAAGTCGAGGCAGTGTAAGAAAAACAGGATTCCCTGGAATGGACTGAGACATCTGGGGTACTCTTGGAATGGTGGCACGACCCTGGAGTTCCTCGCGCCTTTCCTGAGAAGAGCGCCTCCTCTTGAGATGCGACAGGAACACGAGGAATTCTTTCCCCAGCACGCAGGGAAAGGATCCCTCCTCTCGAGCTAGGAGGCGGAAACGGGGCTCCTCTGGATGTGGGCGGGACTCTCGAGCTTCCTCTCGAATGGAGACGTGTATGTGGGGAACTTCTTGAGTTGCAGCAAGGGTGTGAAGGACCCTTTGGAAGTTCCAGAGGTTCAGTGTGATTAGACTCGAGACCCCTCAGGGGAAAAGGGCCTCATCTCCCCTGGAGGGGAGAACCTCCTGAATTGTGTCGACTTACGGCAGGTGCTCTTGACTTACGACGGGGACATCAGGGACGCCGCTCTGGTGGCCTCAGGAAAGGCCAGTCCCCATGCGAGTTGCTCGGGGGCCTCTCGGGATTCCTCTCCCTTCGATGCCGGGGCTTAAGACCTTGTGTGGGAGTCGAGTGCCGGAACCTGAGGATTCCTCTCCAGTGCTGACATGGATCTTGGGGTACTTCTGGAGTCTCCCCAGGGGAGTCAGTCCTCGTCTCTAGTGGGCGTCTTCACATGCGCTTTCTTCTCGAGCTGTAGTAGCAGTGTCATGCTTCCCTCGCGTAGATCAAGGGATTTCTGACTTTCCCTCGAGGCTTTCCCACGAGGCTTTCCCACGAGGCTTTCCCACAGGGCTGTCCCACGTGCCACCGTGGTGTGAGTCGATCCTCGGCTTGAAAGTCGAGGCAGTGCAGGGAAAACAGGTTTCCCTGGAATGGACTGAGACATCTGGGGGACTCTGGGAAATGGTGGCACGACCCTGGAGTTCCTCTCGCCTTTCCTGTGGAGAGCACCTCCTCTTGAGATGCGACGGGAACGCGGGGAATTCTTTCCCGAACACGCAGGGAAAGGATCCCTCCTCTCGATCCATTAGGTGGAAACGTGGCTCCTCTGGATTTGGGCGGGACTCTCGTGATTCCTCTCGAGTGGAGACGGGTATGTCAGGGGAACTTCTTGAGTTGAAGCAAGGGTGTGAAGGACCCTTTGGAAGTTCCAGAGGTTAGGTGTGATTAGCCTCGAGACGCCTCAAGCGGAAAATGGGCCTAATCTCGCCTGGAGGGGAGAACCTCCTGGATTTTCTCGAGTTGCGGAAAGTGCTCTCGACTTTCGACGGGGACCTCAGGGACCCGCTCTGGTGGCCTCAGGAAAGGCCAGTCCCCATGCGAGTTGCTCGGGGGCCTCTCAGGATTCCTCTCCCCGTGGATGCCGGGGCCTAAGATCTTGTGTAGAGTTGTTGCCGGAACCTGAGCATTCCTCTCCAGTGCTGACATGGATCTTGGGGTACTTCTGGAGTCTCCTCAGGGGAGTCAGTCCTCGTCTCAAGTGGGGGCATGCACGTGCGCTTTCCTCCCGAGCTGTAGCAGCAGTGTCGCACTTCCCTTCGCGTGGATCAAGGGAACTGTGGCTTTCCCTCGAGGCTTTCCCACGAGGGTTTCCCACGAGGCTTTCCCACAGGGCTGTCCCAGTGCCACCGTGGTGTGAGTCGATCCTCGGCTTGAAAGTCGAGGCAGTGCAAGGAAAACAGTTTTTCCCTGGAATGGACTGAGACATCCGGGGGAATCTGGGAATGGTGGCACGACCCTGGAGTTCCTCTCGCCTTTCCTGTGGAGAGTGCCTCCACTTCAGATGTGACGGGAATGCCGGGAATTCTTTCCCGCACACGCAGGGAAAAGATCCCTTCTCTCGAGCTTTGAGGCGGAATCGGGCTCCTCTGGATGTGGGCAGGATTCTCGTGCTTCCTCTCGAGTGGAGACGGGTATGTCGGGGAACTTATTGAGTTGCCGCAAGGGTGGGAAGGACCCTTTGGAAGTTCCAGAAGATAGACGTGATTAGCCTCGAGACGCCTCAGCGGAAATGGGCCTCATCTCACCTGGAGGGGAGAACCTCCTGGATTTTCTCGAGTTGCGGAAAGTGCTCTCGACTTTCGACGGGGACCACAGGGTCCCGCTCTGGTGGCCTCAGGAAAGGCCAGTCCCCATGCGAGTTGCTCGGGGCCTCTCGGATTCCTCTCCCGTCGATGCCGGGGCCTAAGACCTCGTGACGAGTTGGTGCCGGTACCTGAGCATTCCTCTCCAAGCTGACATGGATCTTGGGGTACTTCTGGAGTCTCCCCAGGGGAGTCAGTCCTCGTCTCGAGTGGCGGCATGCAGTTCGATTCCCTCCCGAGCTTTAGCAGCAGTGTCACGCTTCCCGTCGAGTGGATCAAGGGATCAGTGTCTTTCCCTTGAGGCTATTCCATGAGGCTTTCCCAGTAGTCTTTCCCACAGGGCTGTCCCACGTGCCACCGTGGTGTGAGTCGATCCTCGGCATGAAATCGAGGCAGTGCAGGGAAAACAGTTTTCCCTGGAATGGACTGAGACACCTGGGGGACTCTGGGAATGGTGGCACGACCCTGGAGTTCCTCTCGCCTTTCCTGTGGAGAGCGCCTCCTCTTGAGATGTGACAGCAAGGCCAGGAATTCTTTCCCGACCACACAGGGAAAGGATCCCTCCTCTCGAGGTATGAGGAAGAAACGGGGCTCCTCTGGATTTGGGCGGGACTCTCTCGCTTCCTCTCGAGTGGAGACGGGTATGTCGGGGAACTTTTTGAGTTGCAGCAAGGGTGTGAAGGACCCTTTGGAAGTTCCAGAGGTTAGGTGTGATTAGCCTCGAGACTCCTCAGAGGAAATGGGCCTCATCACGCCTGGCGGGGAGAACCTCCTGGTTGCTCTCGAGTTGGGGTTGGTGCTCTCCACTTACCACGGTGTCCTCAGACACCCGCTTTGGTGGCCTCAGGAAAGGCAAGTCCCCATGCGAGTTGCTCGGGGGACACTCGAGATTCCTCTTCTGTCGATCCGGGCCTAAGATCTTGTGTGGAGTCGGTTCAGAACCTGAGGATTCCTCTCCAGTGTTGACATGGACCTTGGGGTACTTCTGGAGTCTACCGAGGGAGTCAGTCCTCGTCTCGAGTGGGGGCATGCACATGCACTTTCCTCCCGAGCTGTAGCAGCAGTGTCACGGTCCCTTAGTGTGGATCAAGGGATCTGTGGCTTTCTCTGTAGGCTTTCCCACGAGGCTTTCCCACGAGCTTTCCCACAGGCTGTCCCACGTGCCACCGAGGTCTGAGTCGATCCTCGGCTTGAAAGTCGAGGCATTGGGGGGAAAACAGGTTTCCCTGGAATCGACTGACACATCTGGGGGCTCTGGGAATGGTGGCACGACCCTGAGTTCCTCTCGCCTTTCCTGTGGAGAGCGCCTCTTCTTGAGATGCGACGGGATCGCCGGAAATTCTTTCCCGACCACGCAGGGAAAGGATCCCTCCTCGAGCTATGAGACTGAAACGGGGCTCTTCTGGTTGTGGGCGGGACTCTTGTGCTTCCATTCGAGTGGAAACGGGTATGTCGGGGAACTTCTTGAGTTGCAGCAAGGGTGTGAAGGGCCCCTTTGGAAGTTCCAGAGGTTAGGTGTGATTAGCCTCGAGATGCCTCAGCGCAAATGGGCTCATCTCGCCTGGAGGGGAGAACCTCCTGGATTTTCTCGAGTTGCGCCAGGTGCTCTCGACTTACTACGGGGACCTCAGGGACCCGCTTTGGTGGCCTCAGGAAAGGCCAGTCCCCATGCGAGTTGCTCGGGAGCCTCTCGTGATGTCTCTCCCTCTCCAGTGTGTCTTGAATCTTGACTGGCCTTTCCTGAGGCCACCAGAGCGGGTCCCTGCGGTCCCCGTCGTAAGTCGAGAGCACCTGCCGCAACTGGAGAAAATCAAGGATGTTCTCCCCTCCAGGCAAAATGAAGCCTATTTCCGCTGACACATCTCAAGGCTAAGCACACTTAAACTCTGGAACTTCCAAAGGGTCCTTCACACCCTTGCAGCAAATCAAGAAGTTCCCCGACATACCCGTCTCCACTCAAGAGGAAGCACGATAGTTCGCGCCCGCATCCAGAGGAGCCCCGTTTCCCCCTCATAGCTCGAGAGGAGGGATCCTTTCCCTGTGCGGTCGGGAAAGAATTCCGGGCGTTCCCGTCGCATCTCAAGAGGAGGCGTTCTCCACAGGAAAGGTGAGAGGAACTCCAGGGACATGCCACCATTCTCCGAGTCCCCCAGATGTTTCAGTCTATTCCAGGGAAACCTGTTTCCCCGCACTGACTCGACTTTCAAGCCAAGGATCGACTCACACCACTGTGGCACGTGGGACAGCCTGTGGCAAAGCCTCGTGGGAAAGCCTCGTGGGAAAGCCTTGAGGGAAAGCCACAGATCCCTTGATCCACGCGAAGGTAAAGCGACACTGCTGCTACAGCACGGGAGGAAAGCGCACGTGCATGCCCCACTCGAGACGAGGACTGACTCCCCTGGGGAGACTCCAGAAG
>NW_017195280.1:0-20488 GCF_001704415.2 Capra hircus
GGGGGACCTCAGGGACCCGCTCTGGTGGCCTCAGGAAAGGCCAGTCCCATGCGAGTTGCTCGGGGGACCTCTCGGGACTTCTCTCCCTCGATTGCCGGGGCCTAAGATCTTGTGTGGAGTGGGTGCCGGAACCTGAGCATGCCTCTCCAGTGCTGACATGGATCTTGGGGTACTTCTGGAGTCTCCCCAGGGGAGTCAGTCCTCGTATCAAATGGGGGCATGCACGTGCGTTTCCTCCCGAGCTAGCAGCAGTGTCATGCTTCCCTTCGCGTGGATCAAGGGATCAGGGGCTTTCCCTCGAGGCTTTCCACGAGGCTTTCACACGAGGCTTTCCACAGGGCTGTCCCACGTGGACCGTGGTGTGAGTCGATCCTCGGCTTGAAGGTCGAGGCAGTGCAGGGAAAACAGTTTTCCCTGGAATGGACCTAGACATCTGGAGGACTTTGGGAATGGTGGCACGACCCTGAGTTCCTCTCGCCTTTCCTGTGGAGAGGCCTGCCTCTTGAGATGCGACTGGAACGCCGGGAATTCTTTCCCGACCACGCAGGGAAAGGATCCCTCCTCTCGAGTTAGGAGGCGGAAACGGGGCTCCTCTGGATGTGGTCGGGACTCTCGGCTTTCTCTCGAGTGGAACGGGGTATGTCGGGGGAACTTCTTGAGTTGCAGCAAGGGTGTGAAGGACCCTTTGGAAGTTTCAGAGTTAGGTGTGAATAGCCTCGAGACGCCTCAGCGGAAATGGGCTTCATCTCGGTTGGAGGGGAGAACCACCTCAATTTCTCGAGTTGCGGCAGGGTGCTCCGACTTACGACGGGGACCTCAGGGACCCGCTCTGGTGGCCTCAGGAAAGGCCAGTCCCCATGCGAGTTGCTCGGGGGCCTCTCGGGATTTCCTTTCCCGTCGATGCCGGCTCCAAAGATCTTGTGTGGTGTCGGTGCCAGAATCTGAGCATTCCTCTCCAGTGCTGACATGGATCTTGGGGTATTTCTGTAGTCTCCCTAGGGGAGTAAGTCCTCGTTTCGAGTGGGGGCATGCACGTGCGCTTTCCTACGAGTTTTAGCAGCAGTGTCACGCTTCCCTTCGCTTGGATCAAGGGAGCTGTGGCTTTCCCGCGGGGCTTTCCCACAGGGATGTCCCACGTGCCACAGTTGTGTGAGTCGATCCTCGGCTTGAATGTCGAGGCAGTGCAGGAAAACCGGTTTCCCTGGAATGGATGAGACATCTTGGGGACTCTGGGAATGGTGCACGACCCTGGAGTTCCTCTCGCATTTTCTGTGGAGAGCGCCTCCACTTGAAATGCGACGGGAACGCCGGGAATTCTTTCCGACCACGCAGGGGAATTGATCCCTCCATCGAGCTTGGAGACCGGAACGGGGAACATCTGGATGTGGCCGGGACTCTCGTGCTTCCTCTCGAGTGGAGACGGGTATGTCGGGGAATTCTTGAGTTGCAAAAAGGTGTGAAGGACCCTTTGGAAGTTCCAGAGTTTAGGTGTGAATAGCCTCGTGACGCCTCAGCAGAAATGGGCCTCATCTCGCCTGGAGGGGAGAACCTCCTTGATTTTCTCGAGTTGCGGCAGGTGCTCTCGACTTACGATGGGGAACTCAGGGACCTGCTCTGGTGGCCTCAGGAAAGGCCAGTCCCTTTGCGAGTTGCTCCGGGGCCTTCGGGTTTCCTCTCCCGTCGATGCTGGGGCCTAAGACCCTTGTGTGGAGTCAGTGCCGGAACCTGAGTATTCCTCTCCACTGCTGACATGGATCTTGGGGTAATTCTGGAGTCTCCCCAGGGAGTCAGTCCTCGTCTCGAGTGGGGGTATGCACGTGCGCTTTCCTCCCGAGCTGTAGCAGCAGTGTCACGCTTCCCTTCGAGTGGATCAACGGATCTGTGGCTTACCCTCGAGGCTTTCCCACGAGGCTTTCCCACAGGGCTGTCCCACGTGCCACCTTGGTGTGAGTCAATCCTCAGCTTGAAAGTCGACGCAGTGCAGGGAAAACAGGTTTCTCTGGAATGGACTGAGACATCTGGAGGACTCTGGGAATGGTGGCACCACCCTGGAGTTCCTCTGCCTTTCCTGTCTAGAGCGCCTCCTCTTGAGATGCGACGGAAACGCCGGGAATTCTTTCCCTAGCACGCAGGGAAAGGATCCCTCCGTCGAGCTAGGAGGCGGAAACGGGTCTCCTCTGGATGTGGGCGGGACTCTAGTGCTTCCTCTCGAGTGGGGACGGGTATGTCGGGGAACTTCTTGAGTTGCAAAAAGGGTGTGAAGGACCCTTTGGAAGTTCCAGAGGTTAGGTCTGAATATCCTCGAGACGCCTCAGCGGAAATGGGCCTCATCTCGCCTGGAGGGAAGAACCTCCTGGATTTTCTCGAGTTGAAGCAGGTGCTCTCGACTTACGACGGGGACCACAGGGACCCGCTCTGGTGGCCTCAGGAAAGGCCAGTCCCCATGCGAGTTGCTCGAGGGCCTCTCGGTTTCCTCTCCCGTCAATGCCGGGGCCTAAGACCTTGTGAGGAGTCAGTACCGGAAACTGAGTATTCCTCTCCAGTGCTGACATGCATCTTGGGGTACTTCTGGAGTCTCCCCAGGGGAGTCAGTCCTCGTCTCGAGTGGGGCATGAAAGTGCACTTTCCTCCCGAGCTGTAGCAGCACTGTCGCGCTTCCCTTCGCTTGGATAAAGTGATCTGTGGCTTTCCTCGAGGCTTTCCCAGGAGGCTTTCCCACGAGGCTTTCCCACAGGGCTGTCCCACGTGCCACCGTGGTGTGTGAGTCGATCCTCGCCTTGAAAGTCGAGGCAGTGCAGGGAAAACAGGTTTCCCTGGAATGGACTGAGACATCTGGGGAACTCTGGGAATGGTGGCACGACCCTGGAGTTCCTCAGGCCTTTCCTGTGGAGAGTGCCTCCTCTTGAGATGCGACGGGAACACCGGAATTCTTTCCGACCACGCAGGGAAAGGATCCCTCTTTCGAGCTAGGAGGCAGAAACGGGGCTCCTCTGGAAGTGGACGGGACTCTCGTGTTCCTCTTCAGTGGAGACGGGTATATCAGGGAACTTCTTGAGTTGCAGCAAGGGTGTGAAGGACCCTTTGGAAGTTCCAGATGTTAGATGTGATTAGCCTCAAGTCGCCTCACGGAAATGGGCCTCATCTTGCCTGGAGGGGAGAACCTCCTGGATTTTCTCGAGTTGCGGCAGGTGCTCTCGACTTACGACGGGGACCTCAGGGACCCGCTCTGGTGGCCTCAGGAAAGGCCAGTCCCCATGCGAGTTTCTCGGGGCCTCTCGGGATTCCTCTCCCGTCGATGCCGGGGCCTAAGATCTTGTGGTGGACTCGGTGCCGGAATCTGAGGATTCCTCTCCAGTGCTGACATGGATCTTGGTGTACTTCTGGAGTCTCCCGAGAAGAGTCAGTCCTCGTCTCGAGTGGGGACATGCACGTGCGCTTTCCTCCCGAGCTGTAGCAGCAGTGTCACGCTTCCCTTTGCTTGGATAAAGGGATCTGTGGCTTTCCCTCGAGGCTTTCCCACGAGGCTTTCCACGAGGCTTTCCCACAGGGCTGTCCCAAGTGCCACCGTGGTGTGAGTCGATCCTCGGTTTGAAAGTCAAGGCAGTGTAGGGAAAACAGGTTTCCCTGGAATGGACTGAGACATCTGGGGGACTCTGGGAATGGTTGCACCACCCTGGAGTTCCTCTCGCCTTTTCTGTGGAGAGCGCCTCCTTTTGAGATGCGACGGAAACGCCGGGAATTCCTTCCGGACCACGCAGGGAAAGGATCCCTCCTCTCGAGCTAGGAGGCGGAAACGGGGCTCCTCTGGATGTGGGCGGAACTCTCGTGCTTGCTCTCGAGTGGAGACGGGTATTTCGGGTAACTTCTTGAGTTGCATCAAGGGTGTGAAGGACCCTTTGGAAGTTCCAGAGGTTAGGTGTGATTAGCCTCGAGAAGCCTCAGCCCAATAGGGCCTCACTCGCCTGGAGGGGAGAACCTCCTGGATTTTCTCGAGTTTGGCAGGTGCTCTCGACTTAAGATGGGGACCTCAGGGACCCGCTCTGGTGGCCTCAGGAAAGGCCAGTCCCCATGCGAGTTGCTTGAGGGCCTCTCGGGAATCCTCTCCCTTCGATGCCCGGGCCTAAGACCTTGAGTGGAGTCGGTGCCGGAACCTGAGGATTCCTCTCCAGTGCTGACATGGATCTTGGGGTACTTCCGGAGTCTCCCCAGGGGAGTCAGTCCTCGTCTCGCGTGGGGGCATGCACGTGCGCTTTCCTCGCGAGATGTAGCAGCAGTGTCACGCTTCCCTTCGCGTGGATCAAGGGATCTGTGGCTTTCCCGCGGGGCTTTCCCACAGCGATGTCCCACGTGCCACAGTCGTGTGAGTCGATCCTCGGCTTGAAAGTCGAGGCAGTGCAGGGAAAACAGGTTTCCCTGGAATGCACTGAGACATCTGGGTGACTCTGGGAATGGTGGCACGACCCTGGAGTTCCTCTCGAATTTTCTGTGGAGAGCGCCTCCTCTTGAAATGCGACGGGAACGCCGGGAATTCTTTCCAGACCAAGCAGGGAAAGGATCCCTCCTCTCGAGCAAGGAGGCGGACACGGGGCTCCTCTGGATGTGGGCGGGACTCTCGTGCTTCCTCTCGAGTGGAGACGGGTATGCCCGGGAACGTCTTGAGTTGCAGCAAGGGTGTGAAGGACCCTTTGGAAGTTCCAGAGGTTCGGTGTGATTAGCCTCAAGACGCCTCAGCGGAAATGGGCCTCATCTCGCCTGGAGGGGAGAACCTCCTGGATTTTCTCGAGTTGCGGCAGGTGCTCTCGACTTACGACGGGGACCTCAGGGGCCTGCTCTGGTGGCCTCAGGAAAGGCCAGTCCCCATGCAAGTTGCTCGGGTGCCTCTCGGGATTCCTCTCCCGTCGATGCCAGGGCCTAAAATCTTGTGTGGAGTCGGTGCCGAAACCTGAGCATTCCTCTCCAGTGCTGACATGGATCTTGGGGAACTTCTGGAGTCTCCTCATGTGAGTCAGTCCTCGTCTCGAGAGGGGAATGCACGTGCGCTTTCCTCCCGAGCTGTAGCAGCAGTGTCACGCTTCCCTTCGCGTGGATCAAGGGATCTGTGGCTTTCCCTCGAGGATTTCCAACGAGGCTTTCCCACGAGGCTTTCCCACAGGGCTGTCCCACGTGCCACCCTGGTGTGAGTCGATCCTCGGCTTGAAATTCGAGGCAGTGCAGGGAAAACAGGTTTCCCTGAAATGGACTGAGACATCTGGGGGACTCTGGGAATGGTGGCCCGACCCAGGAGTTCCTCTCGCCTTTCCTGTGGCGAGCGCATCCTCTTGAGATGCGACGGGAACGCCGGGAATTCTTTCCCGACCACGCAGGAAAGGATCCCACCTCTCGAGCTAGGAGGCGGAAACGGGGCTTCTCTGGATGTGGGCGGGACTTTTGTGCTTCCTCTCGAGTGGAGACGGGTATGTCGGGGAACTTCTTGAGTTGCAGCCAGGGTGTGAAGGACCCTTTGGAAGTTCCAGATGTTAGGTGTAATTTGCCTGGAGGCGCCTCAGCGGAAATGGGCCTCATCTCGCCTGGAGGGGAGAACCTCCTGGATTTTCTCGAGTTGCGGCAGGTGCTCTTGACTTACGACGGGGACCTCAGGGACCCGCTCTGGTGGCCTCAGGAAAGGCCAGTCCCCATGCGAGTTGCTCGGGGCCTTTCTGGATTCCTCTCCCGTCGATGCCGGGGCCTCAGATCTGGTGTGGTGCCGGTGCCGGAACCTGAGCATTCCTCTCCAGTGCTGACATGGATCTTGGGGTACTTCTGGAGTCTCCCCAGGGGAGTCAGTCCACGGCTCAAGTGGGGCCATGAAAGTGGTCTTTCCTGCAGAGCTGTAGCAGCAGTGTCACCCTACCCTTCGCGTGGATCAAGGAATCAGGGTCTTTCCCTCGAGGCTTTCCCACGAGGCTTTCCCACGAGGCTTTCCCACAGGGCTGTCCCACGTGCCACCGTGGTGTGAGTCGATCCTCGGCTTGAAATTCGACCTAGTGCAGGGAAAACAGGTTACCCTGGAATGGACTGACACATCTGGGGGACTCAGGGAACGTGGCACGACCCTGGAGTTCCTCTTGCCTTTCCTGTGGAGAGCGCCTCCTCTTGAGATGCGAAGGGAACGCCGGGAATTCTTTCCCGACCACGCAGGGAAAGGATCCCTACTCTCGAGCTAGGAGGCGGAAACGGGTCTCTGCTGGATGTGGGCGGGAATCTCGTGCTTCCTCTCGAGTGGAGACCGGTTTGTCGAGGAACTTCTTGAGTTGCAGTAAAGGAGTGAAAGACCCTTTGGAAGTTCCAGATGTTAGATGCGATTAGCCTCCAGACGCCTCAGCGGAAATGGGCCTCATCTCGCCTGGAGGGGAGAACCTCCTGGATTTTCTCGAGTTGCGGCAGGTGCTCTCGACTTACGACTGGGACCTCAGGGACCCGCTCTGGTGGCCTCAGGAAAGGCCAGTCCCCTTGCGAGTTGCTCGGGGACCTCTCGGGTTTCTGCTCCCGTCGATGCTGGGGCCTAAAACCTTGTGTGGAGTCAGTGCCGGAACCTGAGGATTCCTCTGCAGTGCTGACAGGGACCTTGGGGTACTTCTGGAGTCTCCCCAGGGGAGTCAGTCCTCGTCTCGAGTGGGGACATGCACGTGCGCTTTCCTTCCGAGCTGTAGCAGCAGTGTCGCGCTTCCCTTGGCGTGGATCAAGGGATCTGGGGCTTTCCCTCGAGGCTTTACCACAAGGTTTTCCCACGAGGCTTTCCCACAGGGCTGTCCCACGTGCCACCTTGGTGTGCCTCGATCCTCGACTTGAAAGTCGAGGCAGTGCAGGGAAAACAGTTTCCCTGGAATGGACTGAGACTTCTGGCAGGACTCTGGGAATATTGACATGACACTGGAGTTCGTCTCGACTTTCCTGTGGAGAGCGCCTCCTCTTGAGATGCGAGCTGAACGCCGGGAATTTTTTTCCGACCACGCAGGGAAAGGATCCCTCCTCTTGAGCTAGGATGCGGAAACGGGTCTCCGCTGGATGTGGGCGGGACTCTCGTGCTTCCTCTCGAGTGGAGACCGGTTTTTCGAGGAACTTCTTGAGTTGCAGTAAGGGTGTGAAGGACCCTTTGGAAGTTCCAGAGTTTAGGTGTGATTAGCCTCAGGACGCCTCAGCGGAAATGGGCCTCATCTCGCCTGGAGGGCAGAACCTCCTGGATTTTCTCGAGTTGCGGCAGGTGCTCTCGACTTACGACGGGAACCTCAGGGACCCGCTGTGGTGGCGTCAGGAAAGGCCAGTCCCCATACGAGTTGCTCGAGGCCCTCTCGGGATTCCTCTCCCGTCGATGCAGAGTCCTAAGATCTTGTGTGGAGTCGGTGCCGGAACCTGAGGATTCCTCTCCAGTGCTGACATGGATCTTGGGGTACTTCTGGAGTCTCCCCAGGGGAGTCAGTCCTCGTCTCGAGTGGGGGCATGCACGTGCACTTTCCTACCGAGCTGTAGCAGCAGTGTCGCGCTTCCCTTCGTGTGGATCAAGGGATCTGTGGCTTTCCATCAAGGCTTTTCCACGAGGCTTTCCCACAGTGCTGTCCCACGTGCCACCGTGGTGTGAGTCCAACCCCGGCTAGAAAGTCGAGACAGTGCAGGGAAAACAGGTTTCCCTGGAATGGACTGAGACATCTGGGGGACTCTGGGAATGGTGGCACAACCCTGGAGTTCCTCTCAACATTCCTGTGGAGAGCGCCTCCTCTTGAGATGCGACGGGAACGCCGGGAATTCTTCCCCGAACACGCAGAGAAAGGATCCCTCCTCTCGAGCTAGGAGGCAGAAACGGGTCTCTTCTGGATGTGGGCGGGACTCTCGTGCTTCCTCTCGAGTGGAGACGGGTAAGTCGGGGAACTTGTTGAGTTGCAGCAAGATTGTGAAGGACCCTTTGGAATTCCCAGAGGTTAGGTGTGATTAGCCTCGAGACACCTCAGCAGAAATGGGCCTCATCTCGCCTGGAGGGACGAACCTCCTGGATTTTCTCGAGTTGCGGCAGGTGCTCTCGACTTCAGACGGGGACCTCCGGGACCCGCTCTCGTGGCCTCAGGAAAGGCCAGTCCCCATGCCAGTTGCTCGCGAGCCTCTCGGGATTCCTCTCCTGTCGATGCTGGTGCCTAAGACCTTGTGGGGAGTCGGTGCCCGCACCTGAGGATTCCTCTCCAGTGCTGACACGGATCTTGGGGTACTTCTGGAGTCTCCCCTGGGGAGTCAGTCCTCGTCTCGAGTGGGGGCAGGGACATGCGATTTCCTCCCGAGCTGTAGCAGCAGTGTCATGCTTCCCTTCGCGTGGATCAAGGGATCGGTGGCTTTGCCTCAAGGCTTTCCACTAGGCTTTCCCACGAGGCTTTCCCACAGGGCTGTCCCACGTGCCACCGTGGTGTGAGTCGATCCTCGGCTTGAAAGTCGAGTCAGTGCAGGGAAAACAGGTTTCCCTGGAATGGACAGACATCTGGGGGACTCTGGAAATGGTGGCCCGACCCTGGAGTTCCTCTCGCCTTTCCTATGGAGAGAGCCTCCTCTTGAGATGCGACGGGAACGCCGGGAATTCTTTCCCGACCACGCAGGGAAAGGAACCCTCCTCTCGAGCTATGAGACGGAAACGGGGCTCCTCTGGATGTGGGCAGAACTCTCGTGCTTCCTCTCGAGTCGAGACGTGTATGTCGGGGAACTTCTTGAGTTGCAGCAAGGGTGTGAAGGACCTTTGAAAATTCCAGAGGTTAGGTGTGATTAGCCTCAAGATGCCTCAGCGGAAATGTGCCTCATATAGCCTGGAGGGGAGAACCTCCTGGATTTTCTAGAGTTGCGGCAGGTGCTCTCGACTTACGACGGGGACCCCTGGGACCCGCTCTGGTGGCCTCAGTAAAGGCCAGTCCCCATGCAAGGTGCTCGGGGGCCTCTCGGGATTCCTCTCCCGTCGATGCCGGGGCCTAAGACCTTGTGTGGAGTCGGTGCCGGAACCTGAGAATTCCTCTCCATTGCTGACATGGATCTTGGGGTACTTCTGGAGTCTCCCCAGGGGAGTCAGTACGCGTCTCGCGTGGGGGCATGCACGTGCGCTTTCCTCCCGAGCTGTAGCAGCAGTGTCTCCCTTCCCCTCGCGAGGATCAAGAGATCAGGGGCTTTCCCTCGAGGCTTTCCCACGAGGCTTTCCCACGAGGCTTTCCCACAGGGCTGTCCCACGTGCCACCGTTGTATGAGTCGATCCTCGGCTTGAAAGTCGAGGCAGTGCAGGGAAAAATGGTTTCCCTGGCTTGGACTGAGCATCTGGGGGACTCTGGGAATGGTGGCACGACCCTGGAGTTCCTCTCGCCTTTCCTTTGGAGAGTGCCTCCTCTTGAGATGCGACGGGAACGCCAGGAATACTTACCCGACCACGTAGGGAAAGGATCCCTCCTCTGGAACTATGAGGCGGAAACGGGGCTCCTCTGGATGTGGGCGGGACTCTCGTGCTTCCTGTCGAGGGGAAACGGGTATGTCGAGGAACTTCTTGAGTTGCAGCAAGGGTGTGAAAGACGCTATGGAAGTTCCAGAGGTTAGGTGTGATTAGTCTCGAGACGCCTCAGCACAAATGGGCCTCATGTCGCCTGAAGGGGAGAACCTCCTGAATTTTCTAGAGTTGCGGCAGGTGCTGTGGACTTAAGACGGGGTCCTCAGGGACCCGCTCTGGTGGCCTCAGGAAAGGCCAGTGACCATGCGAGTTGCTCGGGGGCCTCTCGGGATTCCTCTCCCGTCGATGCCAGCGCCTTATACCTTGTGTGGAGTCGGTGCCGGAACCTGAGAAAACCTCTCCAGTGCTTACATGGACCTTGGGGTACTTCTGGAGTCTCCCAGGTGAGTCAGTCATCGTCTCTAGTGGATGCATGCACGTGCAATTTCCTCCAGAGCTGTAGCATCAGTGTCACGCTTCCCTTCGCGTGGATCAGGAATCTGTGGCTTTCCGTGGAGGCTTTCTCACGAGGTTTGCCACGAGGGTTTCCCACGACGTTTACCCACTGGGCTGTCCCACGTGCCACCGTGTTGTGAGTCGTCCTTGGCTTGAAAGTCGAGGCAGTGCTGGGAAACTGGTTTCCCTGTTATGGACTGAGCATCTGGGGGACTCTGGAATGGTGGCACGACCCTGGAGTTCCTCTCTCCTTTCCTGTGGAGAGCGCCTCCTCTTGAGGTGCGACGGGAACGCGGGGAATTCTTTCCCCACCACGCAGGGAAAGGATCCCTCCTCTCGAACTAGGAGGCGGAAACGGGGCTCCTCTGGATGTGGGCGGGACTCTCGTGCTTCCTCTCGAGTAGAGACGGGTATGTCGGGAACTTCCTGAGTTGCAGCAAGGGTGTGAATGACCCTTTGGAATTTCCAGATGTTATATGTGATTAGCCTCGAGACGCCTCAGGGGAAATGGGCCTCATCTCGCCTGGAGAGCAGAACCTCCTGGATTTTCTCGAGTTGCAGCAGGTGCTATCGACTTGCGATGGGGACCTCAGGGACCCGCTCTTGTGGCCTCAGGAAAGACCAGTACCCATGCGAGTTGCTCAGAGTCCTCTCGGGATTCCTCTCCCGTCGATGCCGGGGCCTAAAACCTCATGTGTAGTCAGTGCCGGAACCTGAGGATTCCTCTCCAGTGCTGACATGGATCTTGGGGTACTTCTGGAGTCTCCCCAGGGGAGTCAGTTCTCGTCTTGAGTGAGGGCATGCACGTGCGATTTCCTCCCGAGCTGTAGCAGCAGTGTCACGCTTCCCTTCGCGTGCATCAAGGGATCTGTGGCTTTCCCTCGAGGCTATCCCAGGAGGCTTTCCCATGAGGCTTTCCCACAGGGCTGTCCCACGTGCCACCGTTGTGTGAGTCGATCCTCCGCTTGAAAGTCGACGCCAGTGCAGGGAAAACAGGTTTCCCTGTAATGGACTGAGATATCTGGGGGATTCTGGGAATAGTGGCACGACCCTGGAGTTCCTCTCGCCTTTCCTGTGGAGAGCTGCCTCCTCTTGAGATGCGACGGGAACACCGGGAATTCTTTCCCGACCACGCAGGGAAAGGATCCCTCCTCTCGAGCTGGAAGGCAGAAACGGGGCTCCTATGGATGTGCCCGGGACTCTCGTGCTTCCTCTCGAGTGGAGACGGGTATGTCGGGAAACTTCTTGAGTTGCAGCAAGGGTGTGAAGGACCCTTTGGAAGTTCCAGATGTTAGATGTGTTTAGCTTCAAGACGCCTCAGCGGAAATGGGCCTCATCTCGCCTGGAGGGGAGAACCTCCAGGATTTTTTCGAGTTGCGGCAGATACTCTCAACTTACGACGGGGACCTCAGGAACCCGCTCTGGTGGCCTCAGGAATGGCCAGTCCCCATGCGAGTTGCTCGCAGGCCTCTCGGGTTTCCTCTCCCGTCAATGCCGGGGCCTAAGACCTTGTGAGGAGTCAGTACCGGAAACTGAGGATTCCTCTCCAGTGCTGACATGCATCTTGGGGTACTTCTGGAGTCTACCCAGGGGAGTCAGTCCTCGTCTCGAGTGGGGGCATGAAAGTGCACTTTCCTCCCGAGCTGTAGCAGCACTGTCGCGCTTCCCTTCGCTTGGATAAAGTGATCTGTGGCTTTCCCTCGAGGCTTTCCCAGGAGGCTTTCCCACGAGGCTTTCCCACAGGGCTGTCCCACGTGCCACCGTGGTGTGAGTCGATCCTCGCCTTGAAAGTCGAGGCAGTGCAGGGAAAACAGGTTTCCCTGGAATGGACTGAGACATCTGGGGAACTCTGGGAATGGTGGCACGACCCTGGAGTTCCTCAGGCCTTTCCTGTGGAGAGTGCCTCCTCTTGAGATGCGACGGGAACACCGGGAATTCTTTCCCGACCACGCAGGGAAAGGATCCCTCGTTTCGAGCTAGGAGGCAGAAACGGGGCTCCTCTGGAAGTGGGACGGACTCTCGTGCTTCCTCTTCAGTGGAGACGGGTATATCAGGGAACTTCTTGAGTTGCAGCAAGGGTGTGAAGGACCCTTTGAAAGTTCCAGATGTTAGATGTGATTAGCCTCAAGTCGCCTCAGCGGAAATGGGCCTCATCTTGCCTGGAGGGGAGAACCTCCTGGATTGTCTCGAGTTGCGGCAGGTGCTCTCGACTTACGACGGGGACCTCAGGGACCCGCTCTGGTGGCCTCAGGAAAGGCCAGTCCCCATGCGAGTTTCTCGGGGCCTCTCGGGATTCCTCTCCCGTCGATGCCGGGGCCAAAGACCCTGTGTGGAGTCGGTGCCGGAACCTGAGGTTTCCTCTCCAGTGCTGACATGGATCTTGGGGTACTTCTGAAGTCTCCCCAGGGGAGTTAGTCGTCGTCTTGTGTGGGGGCATGAACGTGCGCTTTCCTCCCGAGCTGTAGCAGCAGTGCAACGCTTCCCTTCGCGTGGATCAAGGGATCTGTGGCTTTCCCTCGAGGCTTTCCCACGAGGCTTTCCCACAGTGCTGTCCCATGTGCCATCGTGGTGTGAGTCGATCCTCGGCTAGAAATTCGAGCAGTGCAGGGAAATCAGGTTTCCCTGAAATGGACTAAGACATCTGGGGGACTCTGGGAATGGTGGCACGACCCTGGAGTTCCTCTCGCCTTTCCTGTGGAGAGCACCTCCTCTTGAGATGCGACAGGAACGCCCGGAATTCTTTCCCGACCACGCAGGGAAAGGATCCCTCCTCTCGAGCTAGGAGGCGGAAACGGGGCTCCTCTGGATGTGGGCCGGTCTCTGGTGCTTCCTCTCGAGTGGAGACGGGTATGTCGGGGAACTTCTTGAGTTGCAGCAAGGGTGTGAAGGGTCCTTTGGAAGTTCCAAAGGTTAGGTGTGATTAGCCTCGAGACGCCTCAGCGGAAATGGGCCTCATCTCGCCTGGAGGGGAGAACCTCCTGGATGTTCTCAAGTTGCGGCAGGTGCTCTCGACTTACGACGGGGACCTCAGGGACCCGCTCTGGTGGCCTCAGGAAAGGCCAGTCCCCATGCGAGTTGCTCGGGGCCTCTCGGGATTCCTCTCCCGACGATGCCGGGGCCTAAGACCTTGTGTGGAGTCGGTGCTGGAACCTGAGGATTCCTCTCCAGTGCTGACATGGATCTTGGGGTACTTCTGGAGTCTCCCCAGGGGAGTCAGTCCTGGTCTCGAGTTTGGGTATGCACGTGCGCTTTCCTCCCGAGCTCTAGCAGCATTGTCACGCTTCCCTTCGCGTGGAACAAGGGATCAGTGGCTTTCCCTCGAGGGTTTACCACGACGCTTTCCACGAGGCTTTCCCACAGGGCTTTCCCTCGTGCAACCGTGGTGTGAGTCGATCCTCGGCTTGAAAGTGGAGGCAGTGCCAGGAAAACAGTTTTCCCTGGAATGGACTGAGACATCTTGGGGACTCTGGGAATGGTGGCACGACCCTGGAGTTCCTCTCGCCTTTCCTGTGGAGAGCGCCTCCTCTTGAGATGCGCCAGGAACGCCAGGAATTCTTTCCTGTCTACGCAGGGAAAGGATCCCTCCTCTCGAGCTAGGAGGCGGAAACGGGGCTCCTCTGGATGTGGGCGGGTCTCTGGTGCTTCCTCTCGTGTGGAGACGGGTATGTCGGTGAACTTCTTGAGTTGCAGCAAGGGTGTGATGGACCCTTTGGAAGTTCCAGAGGTTAGGTGTGATTAGACTCGAGACGCCTCAGCGGAAATGGGCCTCATCTCGCCTGCAGGGGAGAACCTCCTCGATTTTCTCGAGTTTCAGCAGGTGCTCTCCAGTTACAACCGGGACTTATGTAACCCGCTCTGGTCCACTCAGGAAATGCCAGTCGACTTGCGAGTTGCTAAGGGGCCTCTCGGGATTCCTCTCCGGTCGATGACGGGGCCTAAGACCTTGTTTGGAGTCGGTGCCCGAACCTGAGGTTTCCTCTCCAGTGCTAACATGGATCTTGGGGTACTACTGGAGTCTCCACAGGGGAGTCATCTTCGTCTCCAATGGGGGCATGCGCGTGCGCTTTTCTCCCGAGCATTAGGAGCAGAGTCAATTTTCCCGTTGGGTTGATCAAGGGGTTTCTTGTTTTCCCTCGAGGCTTTCCACGAGGCTTTCCCACAGGGCTCTCCCACGTGCCACCATCGTGTGTGTCGGTCCTCCACGTGAACGTCGAGGCAGTGCAGGGTAAACAAGTTCCTCTGGAAAGGACTGAGACATCTGGGGGACTCTTGGAATGGTGGAACGACCCTGGAGTTCCTCTCACCTTTCTTGTGGAGCGTGCCTCCTCTTGAGATGCGACAGGTACGACAGGAATTCTTTCCCGGCCAATCAGGGAAAGGATCCCTCACATTGAGCTAGGAGGGGGAATTGGGGCTCCTCTGGATGTGGGTGGTACCCTGGTGATTCCTATGTAGTGGCGGACGGGTCTCTCGTGGAACTTCTTGAGTTGCAGCTATGGTGTGAAGGACCCTTTGGAAGTTCCAGAGGTTAGGTGTGATTAGCCTCGAGACGTCTCAGTGGAAATGGGCTTCATCTCGCCTGAAGGGGAGAATCTCCTTCATTTTCTCGAGTTGTGGCAGGTGCTCTTGACTTACGACGGGGACCTCAGGGACCCGTTCTGTTGGCCTTAGGAAAGACCAGTTCCCATGTGAGTTGCTAGAGGGCCTCTCGGGATTCCTCACCGGTAGATGCCGGGGCCCAAGACCTTGTGTGGAGTGGGGGCCAGAACCTGAGTATTCCTCTCCAGTGCTGACATGTTTTTGGGATACTTCTGAAGTCTCCCAAGGGGAATCAGTTCTCTTCTCGAGTGGGGGCATGCGCATGCCCCTTCCTCCCGAGCTGTAGCAGCAGTGTCATGCTTCCCGTCGCGTGGATCAATGGATCTGTGGCTTTTCCTCTAGGCTTTTCCTAGAGGCTTTCCCACGAGGCTTTCCCACAGGGCTGTCCACCGTGCCACCGTGGTGTGAGGCGATCCTCGGCATGAAAGTTTAGGCACTCTGTAAAAACAAGATCCTCTGGAATGGACTGAGACATCTGGGGACGCTTGAAATGGTGGCACGACCATGGAGTTCCTCTCGCCTTTCCTGTGGAGAGCGCCTCCTCTTGAGATGCGACGAGAACGCCGGGAATTCTTTCCCGACCTCGAAGGGAAAGGATCCCTCCTCTCGAGCTATGAGGCGGAAACGGGGCTCCTCTGGATGTGGGCGGAACTATCGTGCTTCCTCTTAAGTGCAGACGGGTATGTCGGGAACTTCTTGATTTGCAGCAAGGGTGTGAAGGACCCTTTGGAAGTTCCAGAGTTTAAGTGTGCTTAGCCTTGAGATGTGTCAGCGGAAATAGGCTTCATTTTGCCTGGAGGGGAGAACATCCTTGATTTTCTCCAGTTGCGGCAGGTGCTCTCGACTTACAATGGGGACCGCAGGGACCCGCTCTGGTGGCCTCAGGAAAGGCCAGTCAAGATCCAAGACAACTTTGGAGAGGGAGAGACATCACGAGAGGCCCCCGAGCAACTCGCATGGGGACTGGCCTTTCCTGAGGCCACCAGAGCGGGTCCCTGAGGTCACCATCGTAAGTCGAGAGCACCTGCCGCCACTCGAGAAAAACCAGGAGGTTCTCCCCTCCATTCTAGATGAGGCTCATTTCCGATGCGGCGTCTCGAGGCTAATCACACCTAACTCTGGAACTTCCAAAGGGCCCTTCACACCCTTGCTGCAACTCTAGAAGTTCCCTGACATACCCGTCTCCACTCGAGAGGAAGCACGATTGTCCCGCCCACATCCAGAGGAGCCCCGTTTCCGCCTCCTAGCTCGAGAGGAGGGATCCTTTCCCTGCATGGTGGGGAAAGAATTTCCGGCGTTGCCGTCGCATCTCAAGAGGAGCCGCTCTCCACAGGAAAGGCGAGAGGAACTCCAGGGTCGTGCCACCATTCCCAGAGTCCCCCAGATGTCTCAGTCCATTCCAGGGAAAACTGTTTTCCCTGCACTGCCTCGACTTTCAAGCCGAAGATGCATTCACATCACGGTGGCACATGGGACAGCCCTGTGGGAAAGCCTCGTGGGAAAGCCTCGTGGGAAAGCCTCGAGGGAAAGCCACAGATCCCTTGATCTACTCGACGGGAAGCGTGACACTGCTGCTACAGCTCGGGAGGGTATCGAACTGCATGCCCCCACTCGAGACGAGGACTGACTCCCCTGGGGAGACTCCTGAAGTACCCCAAGATCTATGTCAGCACTGCAGATGAATCCTCAGATTTCGGCACCAACTCCACACAAGGTCTTAGGCCCCGACATCGAAGGTAGAGGAATAACGAGAAGCCCCCAAGCATCTCGCATGGGGACCGGCCTTTGCTGAGGCCACCAGAACGGGTCCCTGAGGTCCCTGTCGTAAGTCGAGAGCACCTGCCCCAACTCGAAAAAATCCAGGAGGTTATCCCCTCCAGGCGAGATGAGGCCCATTTCCACTGAGGCGTCTCGACGTTAATCACACCTAACCTCTGGAACTTCCAAAGGGTCCTTCACACCCTTGCTGCAACTTAAGAAGTTCCCGGACATAACCGTCTCCACTGGAGAGGAAGCACGAGAGTCCCGCCCACATCCAGAGGAGCACCGTTTACGCCTCTTAGCTCGAGAGGATGGATCCTTTCCCTGCGTGGTTGGGAAAGAATTGCCTGCATTCCCGTCGCATCTCATGAGGAGGCGGTCTCCTCAGGAAAGGCGAGAGGAACTCAAGAGTCTTGCCACCATTCCCAGAGTCCCCCAGATGTCTCAGTCCATTCCAGGGAATACTGTTTTCCCTGCACTGCCTCGATTTCATGCCGAGGATCGACTCACACCACGGTGGCACGTGGGACAGCCCTGTGGGAAAGCCTCCTGGGAAAGCCTCATGTGATAGCCTCAAGGGAAAGACACTGATCCCTTGATCCACTCGACGGGAAGCGTGACACTGCTGTTACAGCTGGGGAGGGAATCGAACTGCATGCCGCCAATCGAGACGTGGACTGACTCCCCTGGGGAGACACCAGAAGTACCCCAAGATCCATGTCAGCAGTGGAGAGGAATCCTCAGGTTGCGTCACCGACTCCACTCAAAGTCTTAGGCCCCGGCATCGACGGTAGAGGAATTCCGAGCGGCCCCCAAACATCTCGAATGGGGACTGGCCTTTACTCAGGCCACCAGAGCGGGTCCCTGAGGTCCCCGTCGTAAGTCGACAGCACCTGCCGCACCTCGAGAAAATCCAGGAGGTTCTCCCCTCCAGGCGAGATGAGGCCCTTTTCTGCTGAGGTGTCTCGAGGTTAATCACACCTAACCTCTGGAACTTCCAAAGGGTCCTTCACACCCTTGCTGCAACTCAAGAAGTTCCCCGACATAACCGTCTCCACTGGAGAGGAAGCACGACAGTCCCGCCCACATCCAGAGGAGCCCCGTTTCTGCCTCATAGCTCGAGAGGATGCATCCTTTCCCTGCGTGGTCCGGAAAGAATTCCCGGAGTTCCCGTCCCATCTAAAGAGGAGGCGCTCTCCACAGGAAAGGCGAGAGGAACTCCAGGGACGTGCCACCATTCCCAGAGTTCCCCAGATGTCTAAGTCCATTCAAGGGAAACCTGTTTTCCCTGCACTGTCTCGACTTTCAGCAGAGGATCAACTCACACCACGGTGGCACGTGGGACAGCCCTGTGGGAAAGACTCGTGGGAAAGCCTCGAGGGAAAGCCTCAAGGAAAAGACACAGATCCCTTGATCCACTCGCCGGGAAGCGTGACAATGCTGCTACACCTCGGGAGGAAAGCGCACGATCATGCCCCCACTCGAGACGAGGACTGACTCCCCTGGGGAGATTTCAGAAGTACCCCAAGATCCATGTCAGCACTGCAGAGGAGTGCTCAAGTTCCGGCACCGACTCCACACAAGGTCTAGGCCCTGGCATCGATGGAGAGGAATCCCCAGAGGCCCCCGAGCAACTCGCATAGGGACTGGCCTTTCCTGAGGCCACCAGAGCGGGTCCCTGAGGTCCCCGTCGAAAGTCGAGAGCACCTGCCGCAACTCGAGAAAATCCAGGCGGTTCTCCCCTCCTGGCAACATGAGGACCATTTCCACTGAGGCGTCTCGAGGCTAATCACACCTAACCTCTGGAACTTCCAAAGGGTCCTTTACACCCTTGCTGCAAATCCAGAATTTCCCCGACATAGCCGTCTCCACTCGAGAGGAAGCACGAGAGTCCCGCCCACATACAGAGGAGCACCGTTTCTGCCTCCTAGCTCGAGAGAAGGGATCCTTTCCCTGAGTGGTCGGGAAAGAATTCCCGGCGTTCCCGTCGCATCTCAAGAGGAGGCGCTCTCCACAGGAAAGTCGAGAGGAAGTCCAGGGTCGTGCCACCATTCCCAGATTCACCAGATGTCTCAGTCCATTCCAGGGAAACCTGTTTTCCTTGCACTGCGTTGACTTTGAAGCCATCGATCGACTCACACCACGGTGGCACGTGGGATAGCCCTGTGGGAAAGCCTCGTGGGAAAGCCACAGATCCCTTGATCCAGGCGAAGGGAAGCATGACACTGCTGCCACAGCTCCGGAGGTAAGCGCACGTGCATGCGCCCACTCAAACGAGGACTGACTCCTCTGGGGAGACTCCAGAAGTACCCCAAGATCCATGTCAGCACTGCAGAAGAATCCTCAGGTTCCGGCACCGACTCCACACAAGGTCTTAGGCCCCGGCCTCGATGGTAGAGGAATCCCGAGAGGCCCCCGAGCAACTCGCATGTGGACTGGCCTTTCCTGAGGCCACCAGAGCGGGTCCCTGAGGTCCCCGTCGTAAGTCGAGAGCACCTGCCGCAACTCGAGAAAATCCAGGAGGTTCTCCCCTCCAGCCGAGATGAAGCCCATTTCCGCTGAAGCGTCTGGAGCTAATCACACCTAACCTCTGGAACTTCCAAAGGGTCCTTCACACCCTTGCTGCCACTCAAGAAGTTCCCTGATATACCCGTCTCCTCTCGATTAGGAAGCACGAGGGTCCCGCCCACATCCAGAGGAGCCCCTTTCCGCCTCGTAGCTCGAGATGTGGGATCCTTTCCCTGCTTCGTCGGGAAAGAATTCCCGGCGTTCCCGTCGCATCTCAAGTGGAGGCGCTCTCCACAGGAAATGCGAGAGGAACTCCAGAGTCGTGCCACCATTCCAAGAGTCCCCTAGATATCTCAGTCCATTCCAGAGGAACCTGTTTTCCCTGCACTGCCTCGACTTTCACGCCGAGGTTCGACTCACACCTCGCGGCATGTGGGACAGCCCTCTGGGATAGCCTCGTGGTAAAGCCTGGAGGAAAAGCCACAGATCACTTGATCCACGCGACCGGAAGCGTGACACTGCTGCTACAGCTCGGGAGGAAAGCGCACGTGCATGCCCCCATTCGAGACGAAGACTGACTTCCCTTGGGGGGGCTCCAGAAGTACCCCAAGATCCATGTCAGCACTGTAGAGGAATCCTCAGGTTCCTGCCCCAACTCCTCACAAGGTCTTTTTTTTTTTCTTTCCTTTTTACTCTTTTCTTTGCATTTATTTAAACACAGTTTCTCAAAACTTTTGAGTGAAATTGGGCCTCCTTTGGTAAGCAAAGAACCTGAAATTAGTATTTAAAAAATGGAACAGGCAAAGTCTTCAGATCATCCACAACACAGGTGTAGTGTTCCCTTCTTTTTTCTCAAAACTCTGAACCACCCAGTTTTTCCATATAGTCTTAAAAGCTAGAAGAACAAGAGTACATTTGTGGTGGAATATTATTTTCACTTGCTGATTACTAATTGAAATACCATTATCCCCTTCTAACAGCTTTAAGAAATAGCCTTTTTTAAGGCATACATTGTGCAACTCATCTTATTCCCTGCTATGTATAATACAGATTACATAAAGGCTGTCAAGTCACATTTATATAAGCATTAAGCATTTGCTGTATTGAAAGATCTTTAGTTTTTAACACTAGCAGTATAGAGTTACAGAGCGTAATTTTTATCACTTAACTGCAGGTATATTAAGTATGGTATGTTTCATGGACTCGAGGAAAACGGCATTTTTTTCTTTAATTTACTACTGACAATCTAATCAGAACAGTTCTCCTAAGCATTGATATGTTAGAAAGAAAAGTAAAACCCAAACGTTATTGTTGCTTTTTGCCATTTGGTAGCATTTTACAACACAGGCTTCAATCTTCAGAATACCCGAAGATTAAGACTTCTGAAACCTGCCCTAGAGTTGGGAATTGTTTGTGGACAATATTTGTGTATTGTCTCCTTGCTTAAAGTGAAACCATGCCTGCCGTGAAGTTAGGTGACTTTACACCTTTTATGAATGACTACTTTTGGTGTGAGTTGAAATGCTGTTTTCATTTCTGATTTGTGTAGTTCGGTGCTTATGTTCAAAGTTAAGTGATTTTCAGCAAAAAGTATGTTTTACATGTTATTTTTTTACAGTCTAAAATTTTGACTGCGAGAAGTTTCTATTGTACAGAACTTCATTTAAATGGTTTTTCTACTGAATACAG
>NW_017195281.1:0-8987 GCF_001704415.2 Capra hircus
GTCGTAAGTCGAGAGCACCTGCCGCAACTCGAGAAAATCCAGGAGCGTTCTCCCCTCCAGGCGAGATGAGCCCATTTCCCGCTGAGGCGTCCTGAGGCTAATCACATCTAAACTCTGGAACTTCCAAAGGGTCCTTCACACCCTTACTGCAACTCAAGAAGTTCCTCGAAAAACCGGCTCCACTCGAGAGGAAGCACGAGAGTCCCGCCCACATCCAGCGGAGCCCCGTTTCCGCCTCTAGCTCGAGAGGAGGATCCTTTCCCTTGTGGCGTCGTCGGAAAAAAAATTCCCGGCGTTCCGCTCGCATCTCAAGAGGAGGCTCTCCACAGGAAAGCGAGACGAACTCCAGGTCATGCCAATTCCCAGAGTCCCCAGATGTCTCAGTCCATTCCAGGGAAACCTGTTTTCCCTGCACTGCCTCGACTTTCAAGTCGAGGATCGACGCACACCAAGGTGGCACGTGGGACAGCCCTGTGGGAAAGCCTCGTGGGAAACCTCGTGGAAAGCCTCGAGGGAAAGCCCCAGATCCCTTGATCCACGCGAAGGGAAGCGCGACACTGCTGCTACAGCTCGGAGGAAAGCGCACGTGCATGTCCCCACTCGAGACGAGGACTGACTCCCCTGGGAGACTCCAGAAGTACCCCAAGATCCATGTCAGCACTGCAGAGGAATCCTCAGGTTCCGGCACTGACTCCACACAAGGTTTTAGGCCCAGCATCGACGGAGAGAAACCCGAGAGGCCCCTCGAGCACTCGCAAGGGGACTGGCCTTTCCTGAGGCCACCAGAGCGGGTCCCTGATGTCCCCGTCGTAAGTCGAGAGCACCTGCCGCAACTCGAGAAAATCCAGGAGGTTCTCCCTCCATTCGAGATGAGGCCCATTTCCACTGAGGCGTCTTGAGGCTAATCACACCTAAACTCTGGAACTTCCAAAGGGTCCTTCACACCCTTGCTGCAACTCAAGAAGTTCCCCGACATACCCGACTCCACTCGAGAGGAAGCACGAGAGTCCCGCCCACAACCAGAGGAGCCCCGTTTCCGCCTCCTAGCTCGAGAGGAGGCTTCCTTTCCCTGCGTGGTCGGAAAGAATTCCCGGCTTCCCGTCGCATCTCAATTGGAGGCGCTCTCCACAGGAAAGGCGAGAGGAACTCCAGGGTCGTGCCACATTCCCAGAGTCCCCAGATGTCTCAGTCCATTCCAGGGAAACCTGTTTTTCCCTACACTGCCTCGACTTTCAAGCCGAGGATCGACTCACACCACGGTGGCACGTGGGACAGCCCTGTGGGAAAGCCTCGTGGGAAAGCCTCATGGGAAAGCCTCGAGGGAAAGCCCCTGATCCCTTGATCCACGCCGAAGGGAAGCGTGACACTGCTGCTACAGCTCGGGAGGAAAGCGCACTTGCATGCCCCCACTCGAGACGAGGACTGACTCCCCTGGGGAGACTCCAGAAGTACCCCAAGATCCATGTCAGCACTGGGAGAGGAATCCTCAGGTTCCGGCACCGATTCCACACAAGGTCTTAGGCCCCGGCTTCGACGGGAGAGGAATCCCGAGAGGCCCCCGAGCATCTCGCATGGGGACTGGCCTTTCCTGAGGCCACCAGAGCGGGTCCCTGAGGTCCCAGTCGTAAGTCGAGAGCACCTGCCGCAACTCGAGAAAATCCAGGAGGTTCTCCCCCTCCAGGCGAGATGAGGCCCATTTCCGCTGAGGCGTCTGGAGGCTAATCGCATCTAACATCTGGAACTTCCAAAGGGTCTTTCACTCCTTTACTGGCAACTCAAGAAGTTCCTCGACAAACCGGTCTCCGACTCGAGAGGAAGCACGAGATTCCCGCCCACATCCAGCAGAGACCCGTTTCCGCCTCCTAGCTCGAGAGTAGGGATCCTTTCCCTGCGTGGTCGGGAAAGAATTCCCGGCGTTCCCTTCGCATCTCAAGAGGAGGCGCTCTCCACAGGAATGTTGAGAGGAACTCCAGGGTTGTGCCACCATTCCCAGAGTCCCCCAGATGTCTCAGTCCATTCCAGGGAAACCTGTTTTCCCTGCACTGTCTCGACTTTCTAGCCGGGGTTGGACTCACACCACGGTGGCACGTGGGACAGCACTGTGGGAAAGCCTCGTGGGAAAGCCTTGATGGAAAGCCACAGATCCCTTGATCCACACGAAGGGAAGCGCGACACTGCTGCTACAGCTCGGTAGGAAAGTGCACGTGCATGCCCCCACTCGAGACGAGGACTGACTCCCCTGGGGAGACTCCAGAAGTACCCCAAGATCCATGTCAGCACTGGAGAGGAATCCTCAGGTTCCGGCACCGACTCCACACAAGATCTTAGGCCCCTGCATCGACGGGAGAGGAATCCCGAGAGGGCCTCGAGCAACTCGCATGGGGACTGGCCTTTCCTGACGCCACCACAGCGGGTCCCTGAGGTTCCCGTCGTAAGTCGAGAGCACCTGCCGCAACTCGAGAAAATCCAGGAGGTTCTGCCCTCCAGGCGAGATGAGGCCCATTTCCGCTGAGGCGTCCTGAGGCTAATCACACCTAAACTCTGGAACTTCCAAAGGGTCCTTCACACCCTTACTGCAACTCAAGAAGTTCCTCGAAAAACCCGGTCTCCACTCGAGAGGAAGCACGAGAGTCCCGCCCACATCCAGCGGAGACCCGTTTCCGCCTCCTAGCTCGAGAGGAGGGATCCTTTCCCTGCCGTGGTCGGAAAAAGAATTCCCGGCGTTCCGCTCGCATCTCAAGAGGAGGCGCTCTCCACAGGAAAGGCGAGAGGAACTCCAGGGTCGTGCCACATTCCCAGAGTCCCCCAGATGTCTCAGTCCATTCCAGGGAAACCTGTTTTCCCTACACTGCCTCGACTTTCAAGCCGAGGATCGACTCACACCACGGTGGCACGTGGGACAGCCCTGTGGGAAAGCCTCGTGGGAAAGCCTCATGGGAAAGCCTCGAGGGAAAGCCCCTGATCCCTTGATCCACGCGAAGGGAAAGCGTGACACTGCTGCTACAGCTCGGGAGGAAAGCGCACTTGCATGCCCCCACTCGAGACGAGGACTGACTCCCCTGGGGAGACTCCAGAAGTACCCCAAGATCCATGTCAGCACTGGAGAGGAATCCTCAGGTTCCGGCACCGATTCCACACAAGGTCTTAGGCCCCGGCTTCGACGGGAGAGGAATCCCGAGAGGCCCCCGAGCATCTCGCATGGGGACTGGCCTTTCCTGAGGCCACCAGAGCGGGTCCCTGAGGTCCCAGTCGTAAGTCGAGAGCACCTGCCGCAACTCGAGAAAATCCAGGAGGTTCTCCCCTCCAGGCGAGATGAGGCCCATTTCCGCTGAGGCGTCTGGAGGCTAATCGCATCTAACATCTGGAACTTCCAAAGGGTCTTTCACTCCTTTACTGCAACTCAAGAAGTTCCTCGACAAATCGGTCTCGACTCGAGAGGAAGCACGAGATTCCCGCCCACATCCAGCAGAGACCCGTTTCCGCCTCCTAGCTCGAGAGTAGGGATCCTTTCCCTGCGTGGTCGGGAAAGAATTCCCGGCGTTCCCTTCGCATCTCAAGAGGAGGCGCTCTCCACAGGAATGTTGAGAGGAACTCCAGGGTTGTGCCACCATTCCCAGAGTCCCCCAGATGTCTCAGTCCATTCCAGGGAAACCTGTTTTCCCTGCACTGTCCCGACTTTCTAGCCGGGGTTGGACTCACACCACGGTGGCACGTGGGACAGCACTGTGGGAAAGCCTCGTGGGAAAGCCTTGATGGAAAGCCACAGATCCCTTGATCCACACGAAGGGAAGCGCGACACTGCTGCTACAGCTCGGTAGGAAAGTGCACGTGCATGCCCCCACTCGAGACGAGGACTGACTCCCCTGGGGAGACTCCAGAAGTACCCCAAGATCCATGTCAGCACTGGAGAGGAATCCTCAGGTTCCGGCACCGACTCCACACAAGATCTTAGGCCCCTGCATCGACGGGAGAGGAATCCCGAGAGGGCCTCGAGCAACTCGCATGGGGACTGGCCTTTCCTGACGCCACCAGAGCGGGTCCCTGAGGTCCCAGTCGTAAGTCGAGAGCACCTGCCGCAACTCGAGAAAATCCAGAAGGTTCTCCCCTCCAGGCGAGATGAGGCCCATTTCCACTGAGGCGTCTGGAGGCTAATCACATCTAACATCTGGAACTTCCAAAGGGTCATTCACTCCTTTACTGCAACTCAAGAAGTTCCTCGACAAACCGGTCTCCGCTCGAGAGGAAGCACGAGATTCCCGCCCACATCCAGCAGAGACCCGTTTCCGCCTCCTAGCTCGAGAGTAGGGATCCTTTCCCTGCGTGGTCGGGAAAGAATTCCCAGCATTCCTGTCGCATTTCAAGAGGAGGCGCTCTCCACAGGAAAGGCGAGAGGAACTCCAGGGTTGTGCCACCATTCCCAGAGTCCCCCACATGTCTCAGTCCATTCCAGGGAAACCTGTTTTCCCTGCACTGCCTCGACTTTCAATCCAAGGATCGACTCTCACCACAGTGGCACGTGGGACAGCCCTGTGGGAAAGCCTCATGGGAAAGCCTCGTGGGAAAGCCTCGAGGGAAAGCCACAGATTCCTTGATCCACGCGAAGGGAAGTGCGACACTGCTGCTACAGCTCGGAAGGAAAGGGCACGTGCATGTCCCCACTCGAGACGAGGACTGACTCCCCTGGGGAGACTCCAGAAGTACCCCAAGGACCATGTCAGCACTGCAGAGGAATCCTCAGGTTCCGGCACTGACTCCACACAAGGTTTTAGGCCCCAGCATCGACGGGAGCAGAAACCCGAGAGGTCCCCGAGCAACTCGCAAGGGGACTGGCCTTTCCTGAGGCCACCAGAGCGGGTACCTGATGTCCCCGTCGTAAGTCGAGAGCACCTGCCGCAACTCGAGAAAATCCAGGAGGTTCTCCCCTCCATTCGAGATGAGGCCCATTTCCAACTGAGGCGTCTTGAGGCTAATCACACCTAAACTCTGGAACTTCCAAAGGGTCCTTCACACCCTTGCTGCAACTCAAGAAGTTCCCCGACATACCCGACTCCACTCGAGAGGAAGCACGAGAGTCCCGCCCACAACCAGAGGAGCCCCGTTTCCGCCTCCTAGCTCGAGAGGAGGGATCCTTTCCCTGCGTGGTCGGGAAAGAATTCCCGGCCTTCCCGTCGCATCTCAATTGGAGGCGCTCTCCACAGGAAAGGCGAGAGGAACTCCAGGGTCGTGCCACATACACCAGAGTCCCCCAGATGTCTCAATCCATTCCAGGGAAACCTGTTTTCCCTACACTGCCTCGACTTTCAAGCCGAGGATCGACTCACACCACGGTGGCACGTGGGACAGCCCAGTGGGAAAGCCTCGTGGGAAAACCTCATGGGAAAGCCTCGAGGGAAAGCCCCTGATCCCTTGATCCACGCGAAGGGAAGCGTGACACTGCTGCTACAGCTCGGGAGGAAAGCGCACTTGCATGCCCCCACTCGAGACGAGGACTGACTCCCCTGGGGAGACTCCAGAAGTACCCCAAGATCCATGTCAGCACTGGAGAGGAATCCTCAGGTTCCGGCACCGATTCCACACAAGGTCTTAGGCCCCGGCTTCGACGGGATAGGAATCCCGAGAGGCCCCCGAGCATCTCGCATGGGGACTGGCCTTTCCTGAGGCCATCAGAGCGGGTCCCTGAGGTCCCAGTCGTAAGTCGAGAGCACCTGCCGCAACTCGAGAAAATCCAGGAGGTTCTCCCCTCCAGGCGAGATGAGGCCCATTTCCACTGAGGCGTCTGGAGGCTAATCGCATCTAACATCTGGAACTTCCAAAGGGTCTTTCACTCCTTTACTGCAACTCAAGAAGTTCCTCGACAAACCGGTCTCCACTCGAGAGGAAGCACGAGATTCCCGCCCACAATCCAGCAGAGACCCGTTTCCGCCACCTAGCTCGAGAGTAGGGATCCTTTCCCTGCGTGGTCGGGAAAGAATTCCCGGCGTTCCCTTCGCATCTCAAGAGGAGGCGCTCTCCACAGAAATGTTGAGAGGAACTCCAGGGTTGTGCCACCATTTCCAGAGTCCCCCAGATGTCTCAGTCCATTCCAGGGAAACCTGTTTTCCCTGCACTGTCTCGACTTTCTAGCCGGGGTTGGACTCACACCACGGTGGCACGTGGGACAGCACTGTGGGAAAGCCTCGTGGGAAAGCCTTGATGGAAAGCCACAGATCCCTTGATCCACACGAAGGGAAGCGCGACACTGCTGCTACAGCTCGGTAGGAAAGTGCACGTGCATGCCCCCACTCGAGACGAGGACTGACTCCCCTGGGGAGACTCCAGAAGTACCCCAAGATCCATGTCAGCACTGGAGAGGAATCCTCAGGTTCCGGCACCGACTCCACACAAGATCTTAGGCCCCTGCATCGACGGGAGAGGAATCCGCGAGAGGGCCTCGGAGCAACTCGCATGGGGACTGGCCTTTCCTGACGCCACCACAGCGGGTCCCTGAGGTTCCCGTCGTAAGTCGAGAGCACCTGCCGCAACTCGAGAAAATCCAGGAGGTTCTGCCCCTCCAGGCGAGATGAGGCCCATTTCCGCTGAGGCGTCCTGAGGCTAATCACACCTAAACTCTGGAACTTCCAAAGGGTCCTTCACACCCTTACTGCAACTCAAGAAGTTCCTCGAAAAACCGGTCTCCACTCGAGAGGAAGCACGAGAGTCCCGCCCACATCCAGCGGAGACCCGTTTCCGCCTCCTAGCTCGAGAGGAGGGATCCTTTCCCTGCGTGGTCGGAAAAAATTCCCGGCGTTCCGCTCGCATCTCAAGAGGAGGCGCTCTCCACAGGAAAGGCGAGAGGAACTCCAGGGTCGTGCCACATTCCCAGAGTCCCCCAGATGTCTCAGTCCATTCCAGGGAAACCTTTTTCCCTACACTGCCTCGACTTTCAAGCCGAGGATCGACGCACACCAAGGTGGCACGTGGACAGCCCTGTGGGAAAGCCTCGTGGGAAAACCTCGTGGGAAAGCCTCGAGGGAAAGCCCAGATCCCTTGATCCACGCCAAGGGAAGCGCGACACTGCTGTTACAGCTCGGAGGAAAGCGCACTGCATGCCCCACTCGAGACGAGGACTGACTCCCCTGGGGAGACTCCAGAAGTACCCCAAGATCCATGTCAGCACTGGAGAGGGAATACTCAGGTTCCGGCACCGATTCCACACAAGGTCTTAGGCCCCGGCTTCGACGGGAGAGGAATCCCGAGAGGCCCCGAGCATCTCGCATGGGGACTGGCCTTTCCTGAGGCCACCAGAGCGGGTCCCTGAGGTCCCAGTCGTAAGTCGAGAGCACCTGCCGCAACTCGAGAAATCCAGAGGTTCTCCCCTCCAGGCGAGATGAGGCCCATTTCACTGAGGCGTCTGGAGGCTAATCACATCTAACATCTGGAACTTCCAAAGGGTCATTCACTCCTTTACTGCCAACTCAAGAAGTTCCTCGACAAACCGGTCTCCTCTGGGATCTCCCACGTCAAAGATAAAGGAGGAGAAGAACAACACGAAGACTTCCCCGGAACCACACATCCAGTCAGGAAGACCATGTTTCCACCCTCCGGTTAGCTCAATGAGGAGTAAAACGAAGGATCATGCGTTTCCGTCTGCATAATGGTCCGTAATAGTTAAGGTCCCGGAGAAAGAAAAAAAATAATATCTCCACAAAGATGATGACCACTTCGCTTACATGTTGCCGGCATCGCACTTCGGGGAACGTGGGTGGGGACAAATAGAGAGACGAGGGGCTCCCGCGGTGGCCATTGGCCGGCTAGGGGAGAGGGGAAGGGGGGAAATAAGTGTGACGACAAGACCGTCCATCGCAGACAGACGTAGATCTCGTCTCCATCTACTGATAGCTGCCATAAGTTCATCTTGGTGGCGAGATGATTCTCCAATGGGGGGGGTGGGGGGTTGGAGTCCCTTATCAGAGTAATAGTACCATGCGTCCAACGGGACGGAGTTCCTTGCGGCACGTGTTCGCATTTCGCTAGGGGAAACGACCGTCGGGTGTGCACTGTGCCTCGACTTCAAGTTAGCTCGAGTGGGATCGGAATACGCTCTTACACCAAGGTGGCAAGCCGTGGACAAGCCCTGTGGAAAGATCCTACGTGGAAAAACACTCGTGCGTAAAGCCTCGAAGGAAAGCCCCAGATCCCTATGATCCACGCCAAGGGCAGCGCGCGACACGCCTTACAGCTCGCATGTACACACACGGCCAGCCTGCATGCCCGCCACTCCGCTAGAGCGACGACACTCGAACTACTCCTTCCATGGGGAGCAACTCGCAAGTAAGTACCCCCAAGCATCCACTAGTCAGCAACTGCGAGCACGGAATACATCACGGTAACTCTTGGCACCGCTCATTTCCACACCAACGATCTAGCCGCCCGAGCCTTCGACAGAGGAATCCCGAGAGCCCCCGAGCATCTGCGATGAGGAGACTGCCTTTACCTGACGAGTCAGTCACTGATGCCCCTAGTCGGAAGTCCATGGCAAGAGTCCACCTATGTTACGGCCGCAGAACAAACTCATGCAGAAATATTCACAGATTAGGATTCTACCCCATCTGCAGGCCGAAAGATGACACGTCCCAAATTTCCAAACCTGAACGCAGACTCTGATATCAAAGGACCTAATCAACAATCACAACCATCTGGAACACTTCCATGAAGGCGTACAATTCACTTCTTATACTTAAGTCACAACTACAAGAATTCCACGACACAAACCACTCCGGTCTTCCGCTCGAGAGGCAGAGCCACAAGATCTCCCGCCCAGCACTCCAGCAGCAGACCCGTTTCATCGCTACCGTACTCAGAAGAGCTAGGGTATCCTCTCCCTCGCAATTCAAAAAGTGCACAGAAGGAAAAGAAATTCCAGCAATTTAACCAATAGAATGCAATCAAGAGAGTCACAGGAAAGACGAAAAAATCAAATCCACATCAATCATACCTCTCCTTCCCGC
>NW_017195282.1:0-8987 GCF_001704415.2 Capra hircus
GTCAGACTAGCTGAAAAACTTGCTCTAAGTTCCCAGGACTAATGAACAATGAATCTTTAACTAGATTCCAACTCTCCAATTCAGTTTTACTTGCAAACTTAATTGATAGCTCTGTTTGTTTTAACATGGTGTTAGCCTAGAGGTTTTATTTCTGAATGGATCTACTCTATACACTTAATGCAAATCTACTAAGATATGCATATTTGTTATAGGTCCAAGGATGATTTTGAAGCTATATAAGAGGAAAAGTAAGCTTATCAAAATTATTAGCTTTAAAATTCACAAAACTGTGGAGAAGGCAATGGCACCCCACTCCAGTACTCCTGCCTGGAAAATCCCATGGACAGAGAAGCCTGAAGGCTACAGTCCATGGGGTCGCTTAGGGTCGGACATGACTGAGCGACTTCACTTTCACTTTTCACTTTCACGCATTTTCACTTTCACGCATTGGAGAGGGAAATGGCAAACCACTCCAGTGTTCTTGCCTGGAGAATCCCAGGGACGGGGGAGCCTGGTGGCTGCCGTCTATGGGGTCACACAGAGTCGGACACGACTGAAGTGACTTAGCAGCAGCAGCAAAGAATGAAGATCTCACATGCCACACCATGTGACTGATAAATAAATAAAATTAAGTTACTTTATATAAAAAAATAAAAATTAAAAAAATAAAATTCACAAACCGTTTTTACACACTGCCAAAGGAATTCTTTTTTTTTTTTATTTTTTAAATTTTAAAATCTTTAATTCTTACATGCGTTCCCAAACATGAACCCCCCTCCCACCTCCCTCCCCACAACATCTCTCTGGGTCATCCCATGCACCAGCCCCAAGCATGCTGCACCCTACGTCAGACATGGACTGGCGATTCAATTCTTACATGACAGTATACATGTTAGAATTCCCATTCTCCCAAATCATCCCACCCTCTCCTCTCCCTCTGAGTCCAAAAGTCCATTATACACATCTGTGTCTTTTTTCCTGTCTTGCATACAGGGTCGTCATTGCCATCTTCCTAAATTCCATATATATGTGTTAGTATACTGTATTGGTGTTTTTCTTTCTGGCTTACTTCACTCTGTATAATTGGCTCCAGTTTCATCCATCTCATCAGAACTGATTCAAATGAATTCTTTTTAACGGCTGAGTAATACTCCATTGTGTATATGTACCACAGCTTTCTTATCCATTCATCTGCTGATGGACATCTAGGTTGTTTCCATGTCCTGGCTATTATAAACAGTGCTGCGATGAACATTGGGTACATGTGTCTCTTTCAATTCTGGTTTCCTCAGTGTGTATGCCCAGCAGTGGGATTGCTGGGTCATAAGGTAGTTCTATTTGCAATTTTTTAAGGAATCTCCACACTGTTCTCCATAGTGGCTGTACTAGTTTGCATTCCCACCAACAGTGTAGGAGGGTTCCCTTTTCTCCACACCCTCTCCAGCATTTATTGCTTGCAGATTTTTGGATCGCAGACATTCTGACTGGTGTGAAGTGGTACCTCATTGTGGTTTTGATTTGCATTTCTCTAACAATGAGTGATGTTGAGCATCTTTTCATGTGTTTGTTAGCCATCCGTATGTCTTCTTTGGAGAAATGTCTATTTAGTTCTTTGGCCCATTTTTTGATTGGGTCGTTTTATTTTCTGGAATTGAGCTGCAGAAGTTGCTTGTATATTTTTGAGATTAGTTGTTTGTCAGTTGCTTCATTTGCTATTATTTTCTCCCATTCAGAAGGCTGTCTTTTCAGGCAACCAGAAAAGCAGATCATTGTCTTCAAAAACAGGTAGGAAAAAATATAAAAGACGAAAAGGAGACAAAGGAGGTGGGAGGGAGCTCCGTCCCGGGAAGGGAAGCCCGTCCCGGGAAGGGAATTTTAAGAAGAGAGGTTTCCAAACACCAGGAAACACTCTCCCTGCCGAGTCTGTGGCGAACCTTGGAAACACAGAGGGCAACATAACAGGAAGGAAAAATAGATAAATAATTAAAACCAACAGATTACAAGCCCAACAGTAACTCCCCCAGTGGAAAAGCAGCACAGACGCCTGCATCCACCACTGGGAAGTGGGGGCAGGGCAGGGACGCGCGGGAGGCGCGGGCTGCAGAGCTTTGTAAGAATCGGGCAGGAACGCCCCACGCGCAACCAGAACAATCTAACTTGGCTAGCAAACCAGACTGTGGGATAGCTACCACGTGAAAGCTCGAACATAAGACACCGCCAGGACCGAGCACAGAACAAAGGACGGAACGGGAAAAGCCGGCTGCAGACCATCCCCCGCCGGGGACAGGCAGCCAGAGCCGTAAGGACTGGAAAGGGCAATTGCAGACCCGGAGAGACTTTACTTACCTAACTGCAAGCAAGCTCCTTTGCAAAGGAATTCTTAAAGTGTTTTTTGGTCATTATGCGGTACAAGGTTGCCAGTGTCTTCTGTAGCAATATGTGCCAAGTTACTTTTTAGCCAGATCCAATCAAAGATTAACAGAAGTTTGAACAGATGCTCAATGAGGTTAAGCCACTGGAGATGGCCAGTATGGATATTTATGTAGCTCTTAGGTTTTATAGACCTGACTTTAAGGCCTTAGTTAATGCTTTCTATAAGTTTAAATTTTAATTCAATATTTAGAAAATTATTGTACCAAAGGAACAGTCTATGATTTTATTTTTATTTCCTTTAGCAAGTTATTACATTAAGCTCCAGAGTATGGTATCATATAATACAAAGGGTGCAGTGAAACACCAGTACTTGTGCTATTTATATCTCTTATCTGTCTGTCTGTCTATCTACAAAGAGAGAAGAGTTATTGCAACACTATTCTTAAGTTGTAGAAGAACCTGAAACAATTTCAATTACCATTAACATAATAATGACTAATATGTTATTCTATACTGTGTAGCCGCTAAATGGAATGAGTCATATCTTTACCCATTGATTTGGAGGATGTTCTGAGTTGCCATTAAGAAAAGAAGATGCAATAAGCATGGATTAATTTCAGAGAGCTTTCATAAACATACATTTTAGGGAATTGAATTAATGGCATAGATATCAAAGGTAAGCTGTTTTGATTTAAAATATTTTTTGTCAAACTGGATCAGGGAAAGGAAAGCCAGCTCTCTTTCTATTTTTACCTCCTCCTTGAAAACTCATGGATTCCAGTTACCAGGTGCCAGAATTTAAGGGCATACCATTCAAACATCTCAACCAATTTATGGGTAAATTAACTTTTGAAGACTGACCTAGGAATACAACCACTCATTATTATGTTATCACTACAGAGACATTAATGTCTAAAGTCTACATAATCTTTTTACAAATGCCGTGTTACAATATATAAACAGAGCACCGGGAAATTTGTATAATATACAGTTTTTGCACTGCACAGATACATCTTGTCCACTGAGTGAATGATGTGGAAATCTAATCTCTGCTTCCCACCCCTCAAGCTCTTTGTCCTATTGTGGGCTGAGATAGCAGGAGGAAGAAGAGCTATTGTGTAATACCTACAAATCTTTTTTTTTTTTTTTTTTTACAGACTTCATAAAGGTAGATAAATGAGTCAAAATATAATGGAGAGTCATGGAATAGCAAAAAGGTAATTGGGAAATAAGACAAAAAGAAAATCTATGCTTTTCTGAGGAAAGGCAGATATAGATTATGACGACCTTAAATCAGTGGTTATCAACAAGGGGAATTTCACCTCCCTTCCTGCCATCCTGAGGATGTTTGGTAATGTCTGCAGCCATCTCTGATTGTTATGGCTGTGGGGCTGGTCCCGGAATCTAGTGAATAAAGGCCAAGAGTGCAGCTAATGCTGCATCCTAGAATACACAGATGCAGCCTCCTACGTAGAGTAAGCATTCAATCCAAAATTTTAATAGTGCTGCAGTTGATAAGCCAAACTCTAAATGAATACACATTCTACTTAAAAAGATACTAAAATGTTAGGAAGGATTGAAGGCTTGCTGAAAGGAGATTGGCACTAAAATTGCATCTTGCCTGATGCATTATTCCTCCTGAAAGTTAAATATTTTATTATTGGAGCCATTGTTTCATGCTTCTCAATAAGCTGCCAAGTAATGTGATTTTAATGTGGAAAAAAAAAATGTCTCCTAGTTCCAAAAATTTTCCTTCTCAAAAGTAACTTGTTTTATCTGATGTGAACTTTTGTATGCCATTTTCTAAAATTTCTGCACAAATAAGAAATCTAAATCTTTAGAGAATTTTTTTTGATATTTTGTTCCATCCATTATTTATATCAAATTGTTACTGAGAACTCTTTCCTGAACTTCTAGATTACAAAATATGAAAGTCACAGAGGATGTTGTCCAAAGATTTTCAGTTTCTTGTACAGACACAATGAATGTTTTTTTAAAAAGTATGATTCACAAAAGTGAATATAATATACCGCTATTTTTAAAAACAATGACAAAAGTTCTGGAGTCCCTGGAATAGGAAGAAGCAACTCACTCTGGTATTCTTGCCTGGAAAATTCCATGGACAGAGGCACCTAGCAGGCTACAGTCCATGGGGTCTCAAAGAGTCAGACATGATTGAGCAATTGAGCATGCATGCATGTATATATGTTCCTAGATAGTTGCATCAGCAAACATAAAATGTTGCCCACCAAGTTACTAATTAGTGAAAGAAAGTACAATGGAGGAAGCAAGATTGCTCAATAATAAATAGGCATATAAATAAATAAATAGCTGTGGAAAAGGTAACAGTGTTTATGATAAAAAGTAGGTTATATAGAACGATTCTTTTTTCTTTTAAAGCTGATGGAAAAAAAACTAGATACCAAATGTTGATGGTGATTACCTCTGAATGGAAAATTAAAACAAGCAAAATCCAAAACACCAACATGTTACAGAAAAAAGAGGATGGAATAAAAGAATGAATGTGATAAAGTTGATATGTGGGCATTATAATTGGCTACCTATTCTATTTTGAGAGTTCCCCAGGGACTCCCCAGAGATCATTACCTACCATCTCTTTAAGATGATAATTTGATGGAAATCAATCTTCCTGTTAGAAAAATCTAAAAATAAGGTTTCTGAGAGTGTGCTAATGATTCCTTTCCAGGAAGGTAAATTAAAGTTTTAAGAGTTATCAGAAGTGCTTGATTCTAGAGATATTACTGTAGCCCTTTTAAGAATCCCTCTTATTCCACCCTATTAAATTTAAGCTAAGAGTTCCTAAGATCTCACTCTCCTCCAACAAAACAGTACCAGACCTAGAATTTTTGCTATTAACTGTGCCCTTTACACTCTCTATATATTACAAGATCACAAATTACAAGAGAAAACTACCTTCCTAGGCTAGAAAATGCTTATAAATTTTTTTTTCATCTCTTTAAGTCATGTGTTCTTGATAACATCTTGGTTTAATCCTGATTCCCATCTTCTTTCACAGTTTAGCTCAGTTCATAGCTCGACTTTTTCAAGTTGTCATGCATACCACACGTTGATTTGTATTCTGGTCATGGATTCATAGTCCAGCTCAGCGTGGTCAGGCAAATCCACCCCCATTCTGCATTAGATCCTCCATGGAACTGATTTTATTTCTACTCTTACTTCAATGTTGGGGAAAATAGAAACAGTAATTCTCTTTGAACCTCTGGAACTGAAGAACTTTGAAAAACAGTGTGTCATAACTCATTAATTGTGTGGTTTTAAATGTCAGTGGTTTATGAATCATTCTCCTGATAAATTAATCATTAATATAATATTTTATTGAGAATTTTTAATACTGACTAACTTGTGAATGAATTTGAAAGTTGTTCTGAATAGAGATCTATTTTTAAAGCTTTAGTATATATAGGCTTATACTTCCAAAATGACTTGTGATATAATGCAAAATATATCTATTAATACTTTGTAGAAGGTCAATATTAATTCATTCCTAAAGAGTACGTTTGTTTCAAATGCCATATGGTTTTATCATCTCCAAGAAATTCATCAATTTCTAAATTTGTGGGAATTACAGGCTCACTAGGGAAGCTCACTCCATGGTCAATCTCGAATGGTTAGAAATGGAAACTCTGGTTATTAATTATTTTGCCTAACTGAGAGTCTCCACATATTTTTAAAAGATATCCAATATTTCAAAATTTAAGATGAGTTTGCACTAACACACTTAGTGCTGATATCAAGTGCCCAAACAGCACTACTTAATTCATATACAGCTAATATATTTGAGCTCTTGCTATTATTGGTGTACTAAGCTGAAACCTAAAAATATAAACTTTTGCTCTTGGGGGAGTTCAAAATCTAGTGAGACTGAGAAATAATTACAATATAAGTACTACAATCAAAGTAGAAGAAGACTATTCTGAGAACTCAAAGGAGGATTAATCCCAGAATCAGATTTCCCAGGGGTGCTGTCCTCTTCTCACCTCTACTGTCTCCATGGTGCGTTGACCCATTCCCACGGCTGCATCTATCTCTCATGACTCACTTAGCTTTGTTCCTCCCGGAGCGCTGCCTTCCTGTATTTTTTGGCTCATAACTACTTACTCGGCACCTTACATGCAACTGCCACTGACACCCACAACACAAAGTAGCCTGTAAATGAGTAAATGAATCATCCTCAGTCCCAAATCTCCAATTCTTACTATTTTTATCCATGTACTCATTTGGGTCAGAAACTCTATAGTCATCCTTGATGCCCTCTTCTCTCTGTCCTCCCGTATCAATGTCACCATTTCCATTTTCTTTCCTCCACCTCCCCGTTAGGACTAACTCTGACTTCGCTATTCTCTAAGCAAATGCCAGAGCTTATAAAACTGATAACCTCCTACTCAATAATCTTGTCTCCAGTGATAGGCTGCCAGTGAAAAGAAGTGGAGTTTTCTGAGTATCTGAGGTGGAAGGAATTTCATGCAGGGAGCTGGTTATGGAGGTGATGGAAGGACTGACAAGCCTATGGAGGCCAGTGGGATAGCTTGGAAATGAACGATGCTCCGTCTCACCTCCTGGTTTAGGAGTTCTTTGAGGTAGGCAGGGGAAATGTATTATACAACATTTTCTCTTAAGCATCTGGCATAATACAGTATTTTCAATCTAGTCAACAGTGGCAAAATGCTTACAGAATGAATTAGTCATTCTCATAATCTAAGATCTTTTGACTTAGAAGTTTCTAGCAAATTTTCCCTCCTTTAGGCCCAACTTTTCAATATATCTTACCATAGAAACAACTTGAGTTATTTGTTCTTCTGATTAATTAGGTTCTAGATAAGACATTTAAACTGTCATTGGATGAAATACAAATTTTATCATATTGTTTTTAGGAAATCGGGTTCATTGTAAAGAAAAAAAGCATTTTCATTTTTTAAAAAAATAATTAATCTTTACAGCTTATAAAGTAGATATTAGATCACAGATGCTGAGATTTTTAAATCATACAGTCTCAGTTTTGTATAGTGAGAGTCTCCTGCAGTTCATTGCATTGGAACACAAGGTCATACTCCAGTTGTCATGTTAGTGTCCTATGTGCCCATGTGACTTCCTTAGATGACTCCCATTGGTATAAACCTACAGCTCTCAATATTTTTGTTCACCCGGAAGATCACTTCATTCCCAGATTGTTCAGAACACTACACAAGACTGACAAAAATCTGACTATACAGATGGATAAACCACATGGGGCTATTAGGATGAGATAAAGATAAAAGAAGATTATGAAGCATAGTACAAGCTGCAGTTGTTGAAAAAAAAATCAATATAAAACAAAACATGGCTAAGGAGTAAGCACAACAAATATGTATTAATAGTTAGCATAATACTAGATGATAAGATGAAAGATTAGAAATGAACAGAAAATCTGGAAATACAGTGATGCATTTCTGCTGCAGAATGTACTTAATGGTGACACTGATACACAAAACATTCATTTAAGCAGGAGTCTCAATTAGAAACAGATGTTGTGCGATTCTTTTCAATTACAACCTAAATTGGCTTATTTATCAGGCAATTTTTCACCAAAGTTTGTTTTTGTGAGATGAGTTTGTTTTGTTTTCTCATCCTTGTAAAGTACTGTTCATTGCCATCTTATGCATTTAGTCTCCAGGTTACATTTCTGGATAATTGTCATTGTGTTTGATAGAGAATTGTCTCCATAGAAGTAAATATATCTTCTATCACTTTCCTTGCTCTCTTGGTTAATAAACAATATCAAATATGTCTCTTCCCCTCTTTTTCCCAGAATTTATCATCTCTGAGTGTCAGATTTCTCATAATACCTCCCTTTTTCAAAATCAGTGAAATGTGCCAGATGATTTTGATTTTCTTGGGTTTTTACAATATGATTATTGTAATGTGCATGGAAATTCTCTATGGACATCAATCTGCATAATCATTATGGCTTCTTTTGGTTTGAGGAAATAAAGATGAAATCAATTTAGCGCAAGGAAAGTGAAGTTTTTGTAATTATACAAAGGTTTTATAAGAAGTACAGAAATTTATATATAACTTTATATAAGAAGTTTATATTGAAGTATAGAACATTTCCAGACCTCAGGAGAGCTAGAAATAAGGAACAGGAAGTTCTTTATGAACTTGGCCATTCACTCTCTAAAAATGTCAGACTCTTTCTCCTATGGTTCTTTTCTGCATCTTCTCCATTTTTTTTCTTCTTTTAAAAGCTGGCTTCTTCTTTTTATTCAAGCTCCTCCTCTCTTTACTTCATACAAGCAGTGTAGCCCTAGTTCTATGTCATGACCTTTGCATTTGGTGCTACAGCTGCTGTATCAGATCCTTTTGTAGTCACTAAGTCATTTCTAATTCTTTGTGACCCCATGAACTGTAGCCGAGCAGGCTCCTCTGTCTATGGGATTCTCCTGGCAAGAATACCTAGAAAACTAACAAAAAGATCTTCATGACCCAGATAACCACAATGGTGTGATCACTCACCTAGAGCCAGACATCCTGGAATATGTAGTCAAGTGGGCCTTAGGAAGCATCACTCACTATGAACAAAGCTAGTGGAGTGT
>NW_017195283.1:0-8986 GCF_001704415.2 Capra hircus
TCCTTTCCCTGCGTGGTCGGGAAAGAATTCGCGGCATTCCCGTCCCACATCAAAGAGGAGGCGCTCTCCAGAGGAAAAGCTAGAGGAACTCCAGAGTCGTGCCCCCATTCCCAGAGTCCCCCAGATGTCTCAGTCCATTCCAGGGAAACCTGTATTCCTGCACTGCCTCGACGTTTCAAGCCGAGGATCGACTCACACCACAGTGGCACGTGGACAGCCCTGTGGGAAAGCCTCGTGTTAAAGCCTCTTGGGAAAGCCTCGATGGAAAGCCACAGACCCCGTTGATCCACGCGAAGGGAAGCGTGACTCTGCTGCTACAGCTCGGAAGAAAGCGCACGTGCATGCCCCACTCGAGTAGAGGACTGACTGCCCTGGGGAGACTCCAGAAGTACCCCAAGATCCATGTCAGCACTGGAGAGGAATCCTCAGGTTCCGGCACCGACTCCACACAAGATCTTAGGCACCAGCATCGACAGAAGAGGAATTCCGAGAGGCCCCCGTGCAACTCGCATGGGGACAGGCCTTTCCTGAGGCCAGCAGAGCGGGTCCGTGATTTCCCCCGTCGTAAGTCGAGACAACCAGCCCAGACTCGAGAAAATCCAGGAGGTTCTCCCCTCCAGGCGAGCTGAGACCTATTTCCGCTGAGGGTATCTCGAGGCTAATCACACCTTTACCTCTGGAACATCCAAAGGGTTCTTCACACCCCATGCTGCAACTCAAGAAGTTCCCCGACATACCCGTCTCCTCTCGAGAGGAATCACGAGAGTCCCGCCCACAACCAGAGGAGCCCCGTTTCCACCTCCTAGCCCAGGAGGAGGGATCCTTTCCCTGCGTGGTCGGGAAAGAATTCCCGGGCATTTCCCGTCGCATCTCAAGAGGAGGCGATCTCCACAGGAAAGGCGAGAGGAACTCCAGGTCGTGCCACCATTCCCAGAGTCCCTTGGATGTCTCAGTCCATTCCAGGGAAACCTGTTTTCCGTGCACCTGCCTCGAGTTTCAAGCCGAGGATCGACTCACACCACGGTGGCACGTGGGACAGCCCTGTGGGAAAGCCTCGGGGGAAAGCCTCGTGGGAAAGCCTCGAGGAAAAGACACAAATCCCTTGATCCTCGCGAAGGGAAGCGTGACACTGCTGCTACAGCTGGGGAGGAAATCGCACGTGCATGCCCCCTCTCGAGACGAGGACTGACTCCCCTGGGAGACTCCAGAAATACCCCAAGATCCATGTCAGCACTGGAGAGGAATGCTCAGGTTCCGCACAGTCTCCACACAAGGTCTAGACCCCGGAATCTATGGAAGAGGAATCCCGAGAGGCCCCAGAGCAATTCGCATGGGGACTGGCCTTTCCTGAGGCCACCAGAGCGGGCCCCTGAGGTCCCCATCGTAAGTCGAGAGCACCTGCCGCAACTCGAGAAAATCCAGGAGGTTCTCCCCTCCAGGCGAGATGAGGCCCATTTCCGCTGAGGCGTCTGGAGGCTAATCACATCTAACATCTGGAACTTCCAAAGGGTCCTTCACACCCTTACTGCAACTCAAGAAGTTCCTCGAAATACCGGTCTCCACTGGAGAGGAAGCACGAGAGTCCCGCCCACATCCAGCGGAGACCCGTTTCCGCCTCCTAGCCCGAGAGGAGAGATCCTTTCCCTGCGTGGTCGGGAAAGAATTCCCGGCGTTCCCGTCGCATCTCAAGAGGAGGCGCTCTCCACAGGAATGGCGAGAGGAACTCCAGGGTCGTGCCACCATTCCCAGAGTCCCCCAGATGTCTCAGTCCATTCCAGGGAAACCTGTTTTCCCTGCACTGCCTCGACTTTCAAGCCGAGGATCGACTCACACCACGGTGGCACGTGGGACAGCCCTGTGGGAAAGCCTCGGGGGAAAGCCAGGAGGGAAGCCACAGATCCCTTGATCCACGGGAAGAGAAGCATGACACTGCTGCTACAGATCGGGAGGAAATCGCACGTGCATGGCCCCACTCGAGATGAGGACTGACTCCCCTGGGGAGACTCCAGAAGTACCCCAAGATCCATGTCAGCACTGGAGAGGAATGCTCAGGTTCCGGCACAGTCTCCACACAAGGTCTAGACCCCGGAATCTATGGAAGAGGAATCCCGAGAGGCCCCAGAGCAATTCGCATGGGGACTGGCCTTTCCTGAGGCCACCAGAGCGGGTCCCTGAGGTCCCCATCGTAAGTCGAGAGCACCTGCCGCAACTCGAGAAAATCCAGGAGGTTCTCCAATCCAGGCGAGATGAGGCCCATTTCCGCTGAGGCAACAAGGGGGTAATTACACTTAAACTCTGGAACTTCCAAAGGGTCCTTCACACCTTTGCTGCAACTCAAGAAGTTCCCTGACATACCCGTCTCTACTCAAGAGGATCCCAAGGGTCCCGCCCATATCCAGAGTGGCCCCGTTTCCGCCTGCTAGCTCGAGAGGAGGGATCCTTTCCCTGCGTGGTCGGGAAAGTATTCCTAGCGTTCCCGTCTCATCTCAAGCGTAGGCGCTCTCCACAGGAAATGCGAGAGGAACTCCAGTATCAGGCCCCATTCCCAGAGTCCCCTGGATGTCTCAGTCCATTCCAGGGAAACCTTTTTTCCCTGCACTGCCTCGACTTTCAAGCTGAGGATCGACTCACACCACGGTGGCATGTGGGACAGCCCTGTGGGAAAGCCTCGTGGGAAAGTCTCCTGAGAAAGCCTCGAGGGAAAGCCACAGATCCCATGATCCACGCGAAGGGAAGCGTGACACTGCTGCTACAGCTCGGGAGGAAAACCCACGTGCATATCCCCACTCGCGACGAGGAATGACTCCCCTGGGAGACTCCAGAAGTACCCAAGATCCATGTCAGCACTGGAGAGGAATCCTCAGGATCCGACACAGACTCCACACAAGGTCCCAGGGCCCGGCATCGACGGGAGAGGAATCCCGAGAGGCCCCCGTGCAACTGCATGGGGACTGGCCTTTCCTGAGGCCACCAGAGCGGGTCCCTGAGGTCCCAGTCGTAAGTCGAGAACACCTGCCGCAACTCGAGAAAATCCATTAGGTTCTCCCCACCAGGCGAGATGAGCCCATTTTCCGATGAGGCTCCTCGAGGCTAATCACACCTAAACGCTGGAATTTCCCAAGGGTCCTTCACACCCTTGCTGCAACTCAAGAAGTTCCCCGTCATACCCGACTCCACTCGAGAAGAAGGACGAGAGTCCCGCCCACATACAGAGGAGCCCCTTTTCCGCCTCATAGCTCTAGAGGAGGGATCCTTTCCCTGCGTGGTCGGGAAAGTATTCCCGGAGTTTCCGTCGCATCTCAAGAGGAGGCGCTCTCCACTTGAAACGGGAGAGGAACTCCAGGTCGTGCCACCGTTCCCACACTCCCCGAGATGTCTCATTCCATTCCACGGAAAAATTTTTCCCCGCACTGCCTCGACTTTCAAGCTGAGGATCGACTCACACCACGGTGGCATGTGGGACAACCCTGTGGGACAGCCTCGTGGGAAAGTCTCCTGAGAAAGCCTCGAGTGAAAGCCACAGATCCCATGATCCACGCGAAGGGAAGCGTGACACTGCTGCTACAGCTCGGGAGGAAAACCCACGTGCATATCCCCACACGCGAAGAGGAATGACTCCCCTGGAAGACTCCAGAGGTACCCAAGATCCATGTCAGCACTGGAGAGGAATCCTCAGGATCCGGCACAGACTCCACACAAGGTCCCAGGGCCCGGCATCGACGGGAGAGGAATCCCGAGAGGCCCCCGTGCAACTGCATGGGGACTGGCCTTTCCTGAGGCCACCAGAGCGGGTCCCTGAGGTCCCAGTCGTAAGTCGAGAGCACCTGCCGCAACTCGAGAAAATCCAGGAGGTTCTCCCCTCCAGGCGAGATGAGGCCCGTTTCTGCTGAGGCGTCTCGAGGCTAATCACACCTAACCTCTCGAACTTCCAAAGGGTCCTTCACACCCTTGCTGCAACTCAAGAAGTTCCCCGACGATACCCGTCTCCACTCGAGAGGAAGCACGAAGTCCCGCCCAAATCCAGAGCAGCCCCGTTTCCGCCTCATACCTCGAGCGGAGGGATCCTTTCCCTGCGTGGTCGGGAAAGAATTCCCGGCGTTCCCGTCGCATCTCAAGAGGAGGCGCTCTCCACAGGAAAGGCGAGAGGAACTCCAGGGTCTTGCCACCATTCCCAGAGTCCCCCAGATGTCTCAGTCCATTCCAGAGAAACCTGTTTTCCCTGCACTGCGTCGACTTTCAAGCCGAGGATCGACTCACACCACGGTGGCACGTGGGACAGCCCTGTGGAAAGCCTCGTGGAAAAGCCTCTTGGGAAAGCGTCGAGGGAAAGCCACAGATCAGTTGATCCACGCGAAGGGAAGCGTGACACTGCTGCTACAGCTCGGGAGGAAAGCGCACGTGCATGCCCCCACTCGAGTAGAGGACTGACTGCCCTGGGGAGACTCCAGAAGTACCCCAAGATCTATGTCAGCACTGGAGAGGAATCCTCAGGTTATAGCACTGACTCCACACAAGATCTTAGGCTCCGGCATCGACAGGAGAGGAATCCCGAGAGGCCCCCGAGCTACTCACATGGGGACTGGCCTTTCCTGAGGCCACCAGAACGGATCCCTGAAGTCCCCGTCGTAAGTCGAGAGCACCTGCCACAACTCGAGAAAATCCAGGAGGTTCTCCCATCCAGGCGAGATGAGGCCCATTTCCGCTGAGGCGTCTCGAGTCTAATCACTTCTAATATCTGGAACTTCCAAATGGTCATTCACACCATTGCTGCAACTCAAGAAGTTCCCCGACATACCCGTCTCCACTTGAGAGGAAGCACGAGAGTCCCGCCCACATCCAGAGGAGCCCCGTTTCCAGCCTCCTACCTCGAGAGGAGGGTATCCTTTCCCTGCGTGGTCGGGAAAGAATTCCCGGCATTTCCGTCGCATCTCAAGAGGAGGCGCTCTCCACAGGAAAGGCGAGAGGAACTGCAGGGTCGTGCTACCATTCCCAGAGTCCCCCAGATGCCTCAGTCCATTCCAGGGAAACCTGTTTACCCTGTACTGCCTCGACTTTCAAGGCCGAGTATCGACTCACACCACGGTGGCACGTGGGACAGCCCTGTGGGAAAGCCTCGTGGGAAAGCCTCGTGGGAAAGCCTCGAGGGAAAGCCTCGAGGGAAAGCCTCGAGGGAAAGCCACAGATCCCTTGATCCACGCGAAGGGAAGCACGACACTGCTGCTACAGCTCGGGAGGAAAGCGCACGTGCATGCCCCCACTCGAGACGAGGACTGACTCCCCTGGGGAGACTCCGAGAAATACCCCAAGATCCATGTCAGCACTGGAGAGGAATTCTCAGGTTCCGGCACTGACTCCACACAAGGTCTTAGGCCCCAGCATCGACGGGAGAGGAATCCCGAGAGGACCCCGAGCAACTTGCACGGGGACTGGCCTTTCCTGAGGCCACCAGAGCGGGTCCCTGAAGTCCCCGTCGAAAGTCGAGAGCACCTGCCGCAACTCGACAAAATCCAGGAGGTTCTCCCAATCCAGGCGAGATGAGGCCCATTTCCGCAGAGGCGCCTCGAGGCTAATCACACCTAACCTCTGGAACTTCCAAAGGGTTCTTCACACCCTTGCTGCAACTCAAGAAGTTCCCCGACATACCCGTCTCCGCTCGAGAGGAAGCACGAGAGTCCCGCCCACATCCAGAGGAGCCCCGTTTCCGCCTCCTAGCTTGAGTGGAGGAATCCTTTCCCTGCGTGGTCGGGAAAGAATTCCCGGCGTTCCTGTCGCATCTCAAGAGGAGGCGCTCTCCACAGGAAAGGCGAGAGGAACTCCAGGGTCGTGCCACCATTCCCAGAGACAACCAGATGTCTCAGTCCATTCCAGGGAAACCTGTTTTCCCTGCACTGCCTCGACTTTCAAGCCGAGGATCGACTCAAACCACGGTGGCACGTGAGAAAGCCCTGTGTGAAAGCCTCGTCGGAAAGCCCCTGATCCCTTGATCCACGCGAAGGGAAGTACGACATTGCTGCTACAGTTCGGGAGGAAAGCGCACGTGCATGCCCCCACTCGAGACGAGGACTGACTCCCCTGGGGAGACTCCAGAATTACCCCAAGGTCCATGTCAGCACTGGAGAGGAATCCTCAGGTTCCGGCACTGACTCCACACAACGTCTTAGGCCCCGGCATCGACGGGAGAGGAATCCTGACAGGCCCCCGTGTAACTCGCAAGGAAATGGCCTTTCCTGAAGTCACCAGAGCGGGTCCCTGAGGTCCCGGTCATAAGTCGAGAGCACCTGCCACAACTCGATCAACTCCAGGAGGTTCTACCCTCCAGGCGAGATCAGGCCCATTTCCGCTGAGGCGTCCTGAGGCTTATCACACCTGTACACTGGAACTTCCGAAGGGTCCTCCACACCGTTGCTGCATCTCAAGAAGTTCCCCGACATACCCGTCTCCACTCGAGAGGAAGCACGAGAGTCCCGACCGTATCCAGAGGAGCCCCGTTTCCACCTCCTAGCTCGAGAAGAGAGATCCTTTCCCTGCGTGCTCGGGAAAGAATTCCCGGCGTTCCCGTCGCTTCTCAAGAGAAGGCACTCTCCACAGGAAAGGCGAGAGGAACTCCAGGGTCGTGCCACCATTCGCAGAGTCCCCCATATGTCTCAGTTCATTCCAGGGAAACCTGTTTTCCTGCACTGTTTTGACTTTCAAGGCGAGGATCAAATCACACCACGGTGGCACGAGGGACAGCCCTGTGGGAAAGCCTCGTGGGAAAGCCTCGAGGGAAAGCCACAGATCCCTTGATCCAAGCATAGGGAAGCGTGACACTGCTGCTTCAGCTCAGGAGGAAAGCGCACGTGCATGCCCCCACTCGAGAGGAGGACTGACTCCCCTGGGGAGACTCCAGAAGTACCCCAAGATCCATGACAGCACTGGAGAGGAATGCTCAGGTTCCAGCACTGACTCCACACAAGGTCTTAGGCCCCAGCATCGACAGGAGAGGAATCCCGAGAGGCCCCCGAGCAACTCGCATGGGGACTGGCCTTTCCTGAGGCCACCAGAGCGGGTCCCTGAGGTCCCCGTCGTAAGTGGAGAGCACCTGCCGCAACTCGAGAAAATCCAGGAGGTTCTCCCCTCCAGGCGATGATGAGGCCCATTTCCGCTGAGGCGTCTCGAGGCTAATCACACCTAACCTCTGGAAATTCCAAAGGTCCTTTAACACCCTTGCTGCAACTCAAGAAGTTCCCCGACATACCCGTCTCCGACTCGAGAGGAAGCACGAGAGTCCGCCCACATCCAGAGGAGCCCCGTTTCCGCCTCCTAGCTCGAGAGGAGGGATCCTTTCCCTGCGTGGTCGGGAAAGAATTCCCGGCGTTCCTGTCGCATCTCAAGAGGAGGCGCTCTCCACAGAAAGGCGAGAGGAACTCCAGGGTCAGTGCCACCATTCCCAGAGACAACCCAGATGTCTCCGTCCATTCCAGGGAAAACCTGTTTTCCCTGCACTGCCTCGACTTTCAAGCCGAGGATCGGACTCACACCACGGTGGCACGTGGGAGCAGCCCTGTGGGAAAGCCTCGTGGGAAAGCCTCGTGGAGGAAAGCCTCGAGGGAAAGCCACATGATCCCTTGATCCACGCGAAGGGAAGCGTGACACTGCTGCTACAGCTCGGGAGGAAAGCGCACGTGCATGCCCCCACTCGAGACGAGGACTGACTCCCCTGGGGAGACTCCAGAAGTACCCCAAGATCCATGTCAGCACTGGAGAGGAATCCTCAGGTTCCGGCACCGACTCCACACAAGGTCTTAGGCCCCTGGCATCGACGGGAGAGGAATCCCGAGAGGCCCCGAGCAACTCGCATGGGGACTGGCCTTTCCTGAGGCCACCAGAGCGGGTCCCTGAGGTCCCCGTCGTAAGTCGAGAGCACCTGCCGCAACTCGAGAAAATCCAGGAGGTTCTCCCCTCCAGGCGAGATGAGGCCATTTCCGCTGAGGCGTCTCGAGGCTAATCACACCTAACCTCTGCGAACTTCCAAAGGGTCCTTCACACCCTTGCTGCAACTCAAGAAGTTCCCCGACATACCCGTCTCCACTAGAGAGGAAGCACGAGAGTCCCGCCCACATCCAGAGGAGCCCCGTTTCCGCCTCCTAGCTCGAGAGGAGGGATCCTTTCCCTGCGTGGTCCGGAAAAGAATTCCCGGCGTTCCCTTCGCATCTCAAGAGGAGGCGCTCTCCACAGGAAATGGCGAGAGGAACTCCAGGGTCGTGCCACCATTCCCAGAGTCCCCCAGATGTCTCAGTCCATTCCAGGGAAACCTGTTTTCCCTGCACTGCCTCGACTTTCAAGCCGAGGATCGACTCACACCACGGTGGCACGTGGGACAGCCCTGTGGAAAGCCTCGTGGAAAAGCCTCTTGGGAAAGCGTCGAGGGAAAGCCACATCAGTTGATCCACGCGAAGGGAAGCGTGACACTGCTGCTACAGCTCGGGAGGAAAGCGCACGTGCATGCCCCACTCGAGTAGAGGACTGACTGCCCTGGGGAGACTCCAGAAGTACCCCAAGATCCATGTCAGCACTGGAGAGGAATCCTCAGGTTCCGCACCGACTCCACACAAGATCTTAGGCTCCGGCATCGACGGGAGAGGAATCCCGAGAGCCCCCGAGCAACTCGCACGGGACTGGCCTTTCCTGAGGCCACCAGAGCGGGTCCTGAGTCCCCCCCGTCGAAAGTCGAGAGCACCTGCCGCAACTCGAGAAAATCCAGGAGGTTCTCCCTCCACGAGATGAGGCCCATTTCCGCTGAGGCGTCTCGAGTCTAATCACTTCTAATATCTGGAAACTTCCAAAGGTCATTCACACCATTTGCTGCAACTCAAGAAGTTCCCCGACATACCCGTCTCCACTTGAGAGGAAGCACGAGAGTCCGCCCACATCCAGAGGAGCCCCGTTTCCCTCCTAGCTCGAGAGGAGGGATCCTTTCCCTGCGTGGTCGGGAAAGAATTCCGGC